>NW_027287194.1:2142359-2387359 GCF_022747635.1 Hetaerina americana
GGGTGCAGTTTTTTAGTTGTTTTGCGGTATATGTGTTTGCATGAGTATTGGATGAAGGGATTTTTGCATGAGTGTGTGCGCTGCTGTGGGTGTAATTTTCCGTGTTGTTTTTTTGCATGTGGTATTTTTCTTTTTTACGGTTGGTGACCTAACACCCCCCGCCACACGCCCTTGCGGCGGCTTGCGGGGTATTATGTAGATGTAGATGTAGATGTAGGCTGGGAACCACTTGAAGTGCGGAGAGAACAAGCGAGGCTTAGACTTTTAGAAAGGTTCAGAACAAACGAGTTTAACTATGACACTGAAGGAATTATAATTGCCCCACACTACTTAGGTAGATCAGACCACAAAGATAAAATAAGGGAGATAGATTCCAAGACAGATAGGTACAAATACTCGTTCTTTCCCCGAACAATCAGAAATCATAATAGTAAGAAACCGTAGTCACTATAGAAATATTAAAAACATTTAGTTTACAATTCGGAGCAAAGTAAAACACAGCAAAGCTTTTAGGTATACTTTCAGGTGCATATGTATGTAAGATGTAGTTTGAGTGTTTGCATGTGTGTGGGGTGTAAGTGTTCATGCATGAATGTATGCCATGTTTTTTGTGGATATATGATTTTGTGGCTATTGCATGCGGTTTTTTTGTTATTTTTTTTTCTTTTTCTTTTCAAAATTACTGGTGGTGTTCTAACACCCCCCGCCACACGCTCTTGCGGCGGATTGCGGGGTATTACGTAGATGTAGATTTGAGGAGACTACACGCGTCAAACGATGCTAGCTTAACGCTGGGTGGTAATGTGAAGGGCAGAAGACTTTACGTTAAGGAAATGGAGTTTTCTTTTGAGAATCTGGCTTTGTAGCCTTAGAGTTGTCGATAAATCGAGTTTTTTGCTAATTTTTGCACTGGAGCACTGACACTTGATACGACTGGTCTAATGGGTATTCATAGACGGGTTTTCATGGGTATAACTCATTAGACGCATCGTCGGCAAAAGTGACTCGAAAGTCAAGGAACGTTGTTACCACGCTCTTGTAAGGCCTCATTTAGAATACGCATGTAGCGTGTGGGATCCGAGTGAAAAAGGTCTCGTTCGGGAAAAATTCTTGCGAAAAACGCAAAGCGTCACCGAAATGCTCATTGATTTGGGGTGGGAATCATTGGCAGAGAGATGATTCAATGCAAGATTGAAATTATTAAATAAATTTAGATCCGCATGTTTCAGCACCGAGGTCTCGCAAATTATTCGTACTCCTACATACATTGGTCGCTTGGATCATGCATATAAAATTCGGGAAATAGATGCCAGAACTAGCCGACTCAAGGACTCCTTCTTCCCACGGACAATACGGGATAGCAACTGCAGGGTTATAGATAGCAAAAATTCCACTTGCCACCCTCAGCGTCTAAAAGTAATTAGTTGTATTTAAATGCATGCTCTTCCACTAACCTTATGTGTTTTGTTATATTAACACATTCTTCCCGAATGACCTCATTCATGTTCTGTTCATCTGTTTTTAAGTTTCCCTTTCAATCCTTCGTCCCTCTCCGCGGGGGGAAATTCCTGCTACCTGCAACGTTGGGTCGCATTCCCTGCCTTTTAAAGACTCTTTGGGGGCAGAGTGTTTCGTGGTGCATTTTCATGTGGTGTTTCAATTTCTTGCTTGTTGTGTCCTGGCTTCCGTGTTGTAGGATGGCTTTCGTGCCGCATCATGGGGTGCAGTTTTTTAGTTGTTTTGCGGTATATGTGTTTGCATGAGTATTGGATGAAGGGATTTTTGCATGAGTGTGTGCGCTGCTGTGGGTGTAATTTTCCGTGTTGTTTTTTTGCATGTGGTATTTTTCTTTTTTACGGTTGGTGACCTAACACCCCCCGCCACACGCCCTTGCGGCGGCTTGCGGGGTATTATGTAGATGTAGATGTAGATGTAGGCTGGGAACCACTTGAAGTGCGGAGAGAACAAGCGAGGCTTAGACTTTTAGAAAGGTTCAGAACAAACGAGTTTAACTATGACACTGAAGGAATTATAATTGCCCCACACTACTTAGGTAGATCAGACCACAAAGATAAAATAAGGGAGATAGATTCCAAGACAGATAGGTACAAATACTCGTTCTTTCCCCGAACAATCAGAAATCATAATAGTAAGAAACCGTAGTCACTCTAGAAATATTAAAAACATTTAGTTTACAATTCGGAGCAAAGTTAAACACAGCAAAGCTTTTAGGTAACCTAACACCACACGCCCTCGGCGGCTTGCCGGGTATTAAGTAGATCTAGATGTAGATGTAGAAGAAGAGAACAAAAGGCCCATGAAGAAGGGGAGGGAAGGACGGAATGAAGGGCGGAAGAACATGTTAGGAATTGAAGAACTGTTTGTCATAATGTGGGGTGACACTGTGATATTTCAGGTTGGGCCAAGGAATATAGCGATGTAGAGTTTCTGTCTATTCAAAACCTAAATTAAATGGTATGAAAGGACACATAATGAAGCAATTCTTGCTAGTGATGATTGTGGAGACGTATTATTTCGACCTATCATTCTGTGGAAGAAGAGTTTATTAAAATAATAGCATAGAGATCAAGCCTGCAATAAACAGGCAATAGGTGTTATTTTTCCCAAGAACGATGAGGGCAAAAGTATAAGTTAGTGCAAAATCCCACATAAGGGGAAAACTAATAGTTTCAACTGTAGTATCCTGGTGTGACAGTCGACATGGTTAAGATTTCATATGCAACACTGGTGACCTAACACCCTCCGCCACACGCCCTTGCGGCGTATTATATAGATGCACGTTGCCATTATTTTTGGTAGCCCTTATTTTAATGTTCTTCTTGTTAGTAGCAGCTTGTCTCGCTGGTGCAATGATGCATTTTATCCCTGGTACCGCAGAACATGAAGTTGTAGTTACTTAATTACAATAAGTCCATTATTTCCAGTATCATATATATTTAATTCTAGCTGTCATGCAAACTTTAATTCCGGTATGTCCATAGTTACATTTATATAATGGTGGCGCTGCAGGTGCCCAGAGTGGCTTGCCCGGGAATCGAACCCGGGCCCTCCGGTCAGTAGTCCAACGCTCTACCCCCTGGACTACCGCGACCCACATATACACTGCCAATGCTTATTATTTTCTACATAATATACGTTTATTTTTAGTGCAATCGCTAAAAAGGAGACCTCCTTCCTTTGATTCATAAGAGGAGATTCAATCTGCAGTTTAACCATTGCACCTCAAGTCATTCCTCAACCAGGTCCCCAAACGTTGATCAAAGGTCTAAGGTGTTTGCGGTCCACCGAGGTCAGCGCCCCGTGTTGGAGAGCGGAGAGAGCGAGGGAGGGGGAAGGAATGCAGTCGTCCAGGAGTGGATGAGCGAAGGAGATGCAGGCACCGAGCGCTCTCTACGGATTCTCGAAACCCGTCCTGCCACACTCTCTCGAATTATCTCGATCGGCACGTGAAATCGCCTTTTTTGAGGGGAGTGGTGTGGGAAGGGGGGAAGGGAGGGAGGGAAGGCCATTTCTCCGAATTCCTAAAATAACGCCCGTCGGCATTCGGGAAAAGGAGATAGGACAAATTGGTCGTTTATCTCCCGGTCCAAATCGCGTTCCACAAATGGGCGCGTAATCAATCATTGAATCAACTCTGCGGGTGTTTTTTCTAAGTGATTCGCAATGCGTGATGCCCAGGCTGGAATATTTGCGGTTAGTAGATGTTTTCATTTTGACGGAAAAAGCTTACTTGCTTCCACATCTATTCAAATACCATCCAAGACCCCCCGGGGCGTGTGGCAGGGGGTGCTAAGTCAGTGTCTATTGTGCGTAAATTGCGAGTATGTATAAGGATCTAACGCCACGCAATAATGTTTTCTGTGTTCTGGAATAACAGATAGAAATATACTATTAAACTCAAGATGCGCGGTCATTATTTGCACACGGAAAGCATAAATGGCTGCGCCGATCAGTGTATGGGGTTCCCATAGCTCTCGTTGGAATGAGGGGCGTTTTCAATAATTACAATGACGTCACTCATCGTGCAAGAACGGCGGGTGACCTTTGACGTGTTCTCCGGTTGCGTGGCACCCAAGTTCATCTCCAACCGAGTGAAACATTCGTTGATGGAGTGGATGTGCTTAAAACGCGCATCCTTGGGAAATTGACGGTTGAAAAAGGAAGCCGATCGTCGTAACGTGGCAACAAAATAAATAAACCTTGGCCTGCGGACCAGCGGGTTCCTCCAATTTATTTATTTATTTATTTAACGCCAAAAACAGCACTAAGGCCTTTACATTGGGTTATATAAAAAATAATAAATATTAAACTAAACATTCATGATTACAACAAATATTAAAATAATCTCATAAATAACAGTGGTGATTAATAAAAAAAACAAAAAACAACATATTAGAGGGGGTATCAGAAAAGGCTTTGCAGTTGGCTGTTGAAGCTTGTGCGGGAATCAAAGAGGGCAAGAGAAGAAGAAGTATTAGAGAGGGGCCTCTTCTTCGATACGCGTCGCAGAGGAACGAAATCCGCGATAGCGGCATGCAGAAGATCGTAGAAGAGTTGAAGGGCCTCCTCAGGGGACCCGCACTCCAGGAGGTCCCAAGGAAGAAGGGAGAGTACGCGGTTAATGGCAGGCCAGTCCGCTTTGTTCCAACACCTGAAAACTCTGGCAGGAATTGGGGTCGAGGAATCTCGGCGCCGGGGGGGTAGTGGAAGGGCCAGTTGACAATATTTCTTCCGGGAGTAACGGAATTCCCTTGTGTGGGGTAAAGAATGCAATCCAGCGCTGCCGAATTTCTGGTGGGGGAAGGATTACACTGGTAGAGTCCAAGCCCATTCACGAAGTGTTCGAGAAACAAATCGTCTCTCGGATTGCATGGTGAACCAAATGACGAAGAGGTCCAATTGATTAACAAATTAAAATCACCAAACAGTAGCACATCACCTAATGCGCGAGCACGCAGCACAAAATCAAAAAATGGCCTCTAGCGACGACAGTTCAGCGTTAGGTGGGCGATAGAAACATCTAACGAATAATTTTGTGTCGAAGTCACTGGTGTGGCTAGAAGGGACATGGATTTGAGTCCAGAGAATCTCACAATTAGTCTCAAGATCGGACCTTCGAGTTGCAGGATACTCAAAATCGATGGCCAATAAAACACCACCCCCACGGGAACCCCGATCACGCCGAAACGTTTGGTGGGTGGAAAAGAAAGCCAATTCATTATCGAAAACATTCATGTTATGCCATGTTTCTGTAAGGGCTATGATCTTGAACGAGGCAAGTTCGGTAATATGACACGTCACCTCCGATAACTTACTTTGTAGGCTTCTAACATTCTGATAGTGAGCGTTACACACGGGCCCGGGGTTGATATTCACGTCCCAGGCAAGAAGAAGGAGGAGGGCGATGCGCTTCCAAGCCGGGGCGAGGCGGCCGCTGTTGCCGGGAGGGGTCTCGGGAGCGACGGGCCTACAAGGGCAACAAGACGCCCAATTTACAGAAGGGTTCTCGGGTGACCATAGAACCGTGGTGTGGACATCGTGAATGATATGTATCCCCTTGAGGGATATTTTATTGATGTAGCGCTGGAATAAATAGCTTGCCAGGAAAAATAAGGAAATCTTAGATCTTGAACACACCTCGTGCATGAATGTACATATTTAGTTGCACGCATACGTTAGCACACATGCCATTTACACTCTTGAACGCCTATTTACATCATGTACAAGGTGTGATCAAAAAAAGACGGACTGATTTTAATCTGGGCCAACCGTTCAACGGATTTATCAACCCAACATGGATTTGTGCTCTTTCTGCAGACCTCCAGACTCGGATTTGGAGGCACTTCGCGCCCTCAACGATCGAATTCGCAAGTTTACACGTAGATATAGTAGCAGCGTGGACATGATTGGTGGCGACTTTAACCTCCCTGGTATGGATTGGGACAGCAGTATCGTTGAGTCTGGGACCCGCGATCGCGAGTCTTGCAATTCCATGATGGAGTTGGTTCAGAGAGACTCCCTCCATCAAGCGGTACGCGTGCCCACCCGTGGAGGGGGCATGTTGGATCTGTTTCTTGCAAGCGCGCCGGAACGTGTTATTGGTGTGTCAACTGATGAGGGCTTGAGTGACCATAGAGCAATTGGTGTCCATTTGGACATGGCAATAAAAAAGATTGTTGGACCAAGAAGAGAAATTTGTAATTGCCATAAAGCGGACTTTGAATCTTTTGCCAATCAATTAAACTCTTCACTACCCGAGTTCGGGGCCCGCTTGGGTCATGCCAGCGTGGAGGAAACTTGGACAGAGTTTGTCAGTGTCATGCGGGAGGGAATCGTGGATTTCATACCTGTAGGGTGCGTTGGAGCAAGTCGCGACCCCAGGTGGTGCAGTGGAGACGTTGGAGGGGCCCTTCGAAAGCGGAGAATGCTGCACTCTAGGGTGGGGAGGGCGGGCGTGAGCGCATCGTCTCCTGGGAGTACACAATTATGGGACACATATGGATCCTCTAAGGTTGAAGCCGAGGAACAATTGCGTAGCGCCTTACTGGAGTTTAGACGCAGGGTGCTTTGCGAGCGCTTGGACACTGACCCCAGGGCTTTCTGGTCATGTGTTGGGGAGGTGAATGGGAGTGGACAGGCCGTGGCTTGCTTGAGGGATTGTGGCAGTGTAGTTCATGCGGACGGCGAGGTTAGGGCTAGCATCTTGAATTCATTCTTCCAAGGCGTTTTCTCGAGTGATGTTGCCGCCGCATGTCTCCGGGAAGCAATGCATACTCCACCCATGGAAGGGGTAGCAGTGGACCAACAAGGAATTCTGAGATTGCTTGATGAGATTGGGCCCAACAAGTCCCCGGGTCCCGAAGGTATGCCAGCTGGGGTGATGGAACATTTGGCTCCAAGCATTGCCCCGTGCCTTGAATTTGTATTTGGCAAATCCCTCACAGAGTGCGGGGTGCCTAGGATTTGGAAAACCGCGCAAATAACGCCTATTTTTGGGAGTGGTGACAGGGAGGATCCCAGTAGTTGCAGACCTGTGTCTCTCACTTCTGTCTGTTGTAGAATATTGGAGCACATGATTGTCAGTTCAATAATGAGACACCTTGACAACATTAACTTTTTAAGTGACAATCAACACGGATTCAGGAAAACCCGCTCCTGCGAAACCCAATTAGGATTATTTACACATGATTTACTTGTATCTGGTGAGAGAGGTAGGCAAGTGGATGCCATCTTCTTAGATTTTCAAAAGGCATTTGATAAGGTCCCACATGGTAAACTCATTCATAAATTAAAGGTCGCGGGTATAAACAAGGGCGCTATAAGTTGGGTTAAAGATTTTCTTTCAGAGCGGGAACAGAGGGTAGTCCTTGATGGCGCTAGTTCCGACAGCGTTCGAGTCACGTCGGGGGTACCTCAGGGAAGTGTGATCGGGCCGTTACTTTTCTTGATTTTTGTTAACGATTTGAACCGCGAAGTGAAAAGTAACATTAGGATGTTTGCGGATGACACGGTGATCTATCGGGAGATATCTGGGGATGAGGATCGTTTTATTCTAGCGCAGGATTTAGATTGCATTACTAAATGGTGTTCTAACTGGGGGTTGACTCTAAATTATAATAAATGTTCAGTGGTAAATTTCTTTAAAAGATCAACGGGATTTGCTTACAAATTAGCTGGAGGTGACCTAGCAGTAGTTGATACGGTAAAATACCTAGGTGTCACATTCACTAAAGACTTAACTTGGGGGACTCACATACGTAAAGTCTGCGGTCAAGCAAATAAAAAATTGGGATTCATTAGACGCATTGTCGGCAAAAGTGACTCAAAGGTCAAGGAACGTTGTTACCACGCTCTTGTAAGGCCTCATTTAGAATACGCATGCAGCGTGTGGGACCCGAGTGAAAAAGGTCTCATTCGGGAAATTGAGAAGGTTCAACGCCGGGCAGCCCGTTTTGTAAAAAATTCCTACGATAAAACGCAAAGCGTTACCGAAATGCTCATGGATTTGGGGTGGGAATCATTAGAAGAGAGACGATTCAATGCAAGACTGAAATTATTAAATAAATTCAGATCCGCATGTTTCAGCACCGAGGTCTCGCAGATTATTCGTACTCCTACATACATTGGTCGCTTGGATCATGCATATAAAATTCGGGAAATAGATGCCAGGACTAGCCGACTCAAGGACTCCTTCTTCCCACGGACAATACGGGATAGCAACTGTAGGATTATAGATAGTAAAAATTCCACTTGCCACCCTCAGTGTCTAAAAAATAATTAGTTCTACTTAAATGCATGCTCCTCCACTAACCTTATGTGTTTTGTTATAATAACCCATTCTTTCCGCATGATATCATTCGTGTTCTGTTCATCTGTTTTTAAGTTTCCCTTTCAGTCCCTCTTCCCTCCCGGCGGGGGGAAATTCTACATCTACATCTACATCTACATAATACCCCGCAAGCCGCCGCAAGGGCGTGTGGCGGGGGGTGTTAGGTCACCAACCGTAAAAAAGAAAAATACCACATGCAAAAAAACAACACGGAAAATTACACCCACAGCAGCGCACACGCTCATGCAAAAATCCCTTCATCCAATACTCATGCAAACACATATACCGCAAAACAACTAAAAAACTGCACCCCATGATGCGGCACGAAAGCCATCCTACAACACGGAAGCCAGGACACAACAAGCAAGAAATTGAAACACCACATGAAAATGCACCACGAAACACTCTGCCCCCAAAGAGTCTTTAAAAGGCAGGGAATGCGACCCAACGTTGCAGGTAGCAGGAATTTCCCGCCGCGGAGAGGGACGAGGGGTTGAAAGGGAAACTTAAAAACAGATGAACAGAACACGAATGAGGTCATTCGGAAAGAATGGGTTATTATAACAAAACACACAAGGTTAGTGGAAGAGCATGCATTTAACATGCATACAACTAATTATTTTTTAGACGCTGAGGGTGGCAAGTGGAATTTTTGCTATCTATAACCCTGCAGTTGCTATCCCGTATTGTCCGTGGGAAGAAGGAGTCCTTGAGTCGGCTAGTTCTGGCATCTATTTCCCGAATTTTATATGCATGATCCAAGCGACCAATGTATGTAGGAGTACGAATAATTTGCGAGACCTCGGTGCTGAAACATGCGGATCTAAATTTATTTAATAATTTCAATCTTGCATTGAATCGTCTCTCAGCCAATGATTCCCACCCCAAATCCATGAGCATTTCGGTGACGCTTTGCGTTTTATCGTAGGAATTTTTTACAAAACGGGCTGCCCGGCGTTGAACCTTCTCAACTTCCCGAATGAGGCCTTTTTCACTCGGATCCCACACGCTGCATGCGTATTCTAAATGAGGCCTTACAAGAGCGTGGTAACAACGTTCCTTGACCTTCGAGTCACTTTTGCCGACAATGCGTCTAATGAATCCCAATCTTTTATATGCTTGACCGCAGACTTTACGTATGTGAGTCCCCCAAGTTAAGTCTTTTGAGAATGTGACACCTAGGTATTTTACCGTATCAACTACTGCCAGGTCACCTCCAGCTAATTTGTAAGCAAATCCCGTTGATCTTTTAAAGAAATTTACCACTGAACATTTATTATAATTTAGAGTCAATCCCCAGTTAGAACACCATTTAGTAATGCAATCTAAATCCTGCGCTAGAATAAAACGATCCTCATCCCCAGATATCTCCCGATAGATCACCGTGTCATCCGCGAACATCCTAATTTTACTTTTCACTTCGCGGTTCAAATCGTTAACAAAAATCAAGAAAAGCAACGGCCCGATCACACTTCCCTGAGGTACCCCCGACGTGACTCGAACGCTGTCGGAACTAGCGCCATCAAGGACTACCCTCTGTTCCCGCTCTGAAAGAAAATCTTTAACCCAACTTATGGCGCCCTTGTTTATACCCGCGACCTTTAATTTATGAATGAGTTTACCATGTGGGACTTTATCAAATGCCTTTTGAAAATCTAAGAAGATGGCATCCACTTGCCTACCTCTCTCACCAGATACAAGTAAATCATGTGTAAATAATCCTAATTGGGTTTCGCAGGAGCGGGTTTTCCTGAATCCGTGTTGATTGTCACTTAAAAAGTTAATATTGTCAAGGTGTCTCATTATTGAACTGACAATTATGTGCTCTAAGATTTTACAACAGATAGAAGTGAGAGATATAGGTCTGTAATTACTGGGATCCTCCCTGTCACCACTTTTAAAAATAGGCGTTATTTGCGCGGTTTTCCAAATCTTAGGTACTTTGCACTCTGTGAGGGATTTGTTAAATATAAATTCAAGGTACGGGGCAATGTTTGGAGCTAAATGTTTTATCACCCTAGCTGGTATATTTTCGGGACCCGGGGATTTGTTGGGTTTAATCTCGTTAAGCAATTTTAGAATTCCTTGTTGGTCCACTGTTATTTTTTCCATGGGTGGAGTATGTATTGTTTCTTGGAGATATGCGGTGGCAACATCATTCGAGAAAACGCTTTGGAAGAATGAATTTAAGATGTTAGCTTTACCCTCACTGTCTGTATGAATTACATTGCTACAATCCCTTAAGCAAGCCACGGTTTGTTTACTCCCATTTACTTCCCTAACATATGACCAGAAAGCTTTGGGGTCAGTGTCCAAGTGCTCGCAAAGTACTTTGCGTTTAAATTCCAGTAAGGCGCTACGTAATTGTTTTTTGGTTTCAATTTTAGAGGATCTATATGTGTCCCATAATTGTGTATTCTCAGGAGATGATGTGTTCACGCCTGCCCTCTTTACCCTAGAGTGTAGCATTCTCTGCTTTCGAAGGGCTTTTCTAACGTCTTTATTGTACCACCTGGGGTCGCGATTTGCTTTAACGTATTTTATAGGTATGAAATCTACGATTCCTTTTTGCATGATATTGACAAATTCTGTCCAAGTTTCTTCCACGTTGACATGACTTAAGCGGGTTTTGAACTCGGGTAGTGAAGAGTTTAATTGATTGGCAAAAGATTCAAAGTCTGCTTTATGGTAATTATAAATTTTTCTTTTTGGTTTAACAATCTTTTTTATTGCTATGTCCAAATGGACATTAATTGCTTTATGGTCACTCAAGCCCTCATCAGTTGATACACTAATAATACGTTCCGGCGTGTTTGTAAGAAATAGATCCAATATGTTTTTTCCACGGGTGGGCATGCGTACTGCTTGATGAAGGGAGTTTCTTTGAACCAATTTTATCATGGAATTGCAAGATTCGCGATCGCGGGTCCCAGATTTAACGATATTGCTGTCCCAATCTATACCTGGGAGGTTAAAGTCGCCACCAATTATGTTTATGCTGTTATTATATTTACGTGTAAACTTGTGAATTTGATCGTTGAGGGTGTGAAGTGTTTTCAAATCTGAGTCTGGAGGTCTGTAGAAAGAGCATAAATTTATGTTGGGTTGATTGGTCCGTAGTAAGGTGCACCAAACACTTTCTATGTTATTATTTTCAAATGAAACTTGCCTGCTTTCAAAATGACTTTTAACTGCCACGAAAACCCCTCCTCCGGGTCTTGTATCTCTATCGTGTCGGTAAACTTTGAAATCTATTGGGAAAATTTCTTGGTCATTAATATCATTGCACAGCCAACTCTCTGTGCCTAATACTATATCAGCGGAATGAGTTTGGATTATGTGTTCTAGATCTGCTGATTTGTTCTTGAGGCTTCTGCAATTTATAACAAGTATAGTTAAATTATTTTGATGTTGAATAACGTCCTTATTTGTGCCTGACTGTAATTTAGGACGCCTTTGTGGGGAAGTGCGTGTCACATGTCTTTCTAAATCAATGCCAGTGTTGTCAATGACTTTTATATTTTTATTAATAATATTATACGCGCTATCCCCAGATGTTATTGACCCACTAAGTGACCTGCCCTCTATCCTAAAAAAGGCCTACAGTGGTCGAGTATCCTATCCGCTACCTTACTCGCCGCTTCCGCCGTGTAATGGACCCCAGATCGGTTAAGGGGAGTCCTGCAAGATCGGAGGGTTGGTCTGAGGTCGACGAAGGAGGCTCCTATGTCCGAGCAGAATCTCGATAGTCTCTGGTTTATGCCTTCCACTCGGCTCCAAACCAGAGACCCGCGATCCTCCCTCGACTGCTCCTGCAACGTTGGGTCGAATTCCCTTCCTTTTACTGTCTCTTTGGGGGGTTGAGTGTTTTGTGGTGCATTTTCATGTGGTAGTGATGTTTCACATTCTTGCTTGTTGTGTCCTGGCTTGCGTGTTTTAGGATGGCTTTCGTGCTGTATCCTGGGGTGCAGTTTTTTGTTGTTTTGCGGTGTATGTGTTTGCATGAGTATTGGATGGAGGGAGTTTTGCATGAGTGTGTGCGCTGCTGGGGTGTAATTTTCCGTGTTGTTTTTTGCATGTGGTATTTTTCGTTTTTACGGTTGGTGACCTAACACCCCCCGCCACACGCCCTTGCGGCGGCTTGCGGGGTATTATGTAGATGTAGATGTAGAACGGATTTAGACGAGAAACAGTGCGCCGCGTAGCGTCACATCTGACGACTAAAACGAGAGGTGTGGCATTTGTTTACATCGAGTCTTTACGCAGCAGCAGCGGTACGTGTCTTCGTACCTGTTCGTCGCCGCGTGCAACGGCAGCAATGAAGGAGCTAGAGCAACAGCGCGTGTGCGTGACATTTTGTTTCAAACTTGGAAAAAGTGCTACAGAGACATTTGAAATGATTCAGCAAGCCTTTATTAATGAAGCTATGAGTCGAAGCTTGTGTTTTGAGTGGTGCAGTCGTTTTAAATAGGACAGAACCTCGACAGATGAAGATTCGCGAACGGGGCGGCCTTCCATGTCGACATACCCCAACCATGTAAAATTGGTGAACGATTTGGTGCGGGAAAATCGCCCTTTAAATATTAGGGAGATAGCCGAGGAAGTGAAAATTGGTTTTGGATGCTTTCAGACAACTTTGACAGACATTTTGACATTTTGGCCATGACACGCGACTGATGAACAGAGACAAAAACGAGTGGAAATTTGGCAGGAACTCCTGGATCGAGCCAATTCCGACCAAGAGTTTCTTAAAACCTTCTTTTTGTTTCCAAATTTAAAATCAACCTTGAAAGGGTGCCGATTCGACTCTATTGCGGGCATTATAACTAATTGTACGGCGGACCTGAAGAGGATCCCTATGGCGGCTTACCAGGTAGGGTTCGAGAGCTGGAAGAAACGTTGGCAAAGGTGTGTCGTCAGCCAAGGCATGTACTTTGAGGGCGACAAGGTCATTTAAGCTGTATCCGTCGAAATAAACAAGTTATGAAATCAGTCCTGTCTATATTTGATCACACCTTGTGATCTACATCCACGCAATACCCTGCAAGTCGCCGCAAGAGCGTGTGGCGCGGGGTTGTCAGGACGCAACTCCTGAAACAGAATGCAACTACATGCAAAACAAACAAAAATTGTAATGGACACTCACACGCACTCATATAGTCATACAAAATATATTTTATTTTACATTCAAATGCATGTACAAGCAGCTAATGCACACATGCGCAAGCCCCTAAGAATCTGCCTTATGTCTACGAAGCATTTAATCTTGTTCTCGCTCGTGACAACATTGACTCTTTACTGCTATGATTCCTGATTGCCCGAGGAAAGAGCGAACACTTATGTCTATCTCCCTTATCTTATCTTTGTGTTCTAACCTACCCGAATAGTGCGGGGCAATAAGAATGCTCTTTGCGTCATAGTGAAACGCAATAACATATGATAGGTGATGCACTAAACTCCTCCGAAATGGCGCACGAAGAATGGGTTATATAGGGAATCCGAATAAAACTCTAGGTTTCCGAATACCATCGGCGTTGCGCGCGACGTCATTTACGTCCTAGCGGTCATCATCATCAATATTATTTAACGGGAAATAATGAATTTAGTAGCAGTGTGAATTGCAGTGTAACTTGTGTTGAAAGGAAGCGCAGAAGGAATATCACAAGCTAATACGTCTTTGAATGGAGAAGGAATATTACGTGCTGAGAAGTCGTTAAATGGAGAAGAGATTACTATTACCTGTATTTTCACCTCAAGTGTATGCATGTATTACCTGTAAGAGCACCTGAGCAGTGAAGCGGTTCGTCAAAACATTTGCATGGATAATGGCACACACTACTACGGATCAGATACATGGAAAATTGAAGGAGTAGCCTGGTGAAGACTTAGAAGCCTTCGAAACATGGTCCTGAAGAGGAGAATGCTGAAGATTAAATCGAAAGACCAGAGTGAAGAACTAGGAAAAATACTATATACAGAAGAGTAGAAAGAAAAGAAGAAGCACACGGAGAGCAGGCAAAGACAAGAACTATAGATGAATTGGGCAGACCTTAAAACACAACGGATTAGTCAGAAAAATAAAAATGTTCACTGAACATTTTTTTCCCTGGATACACCTCCTGCCACACACCTTCCCGGTGACTTAAAAGTTATCATGTAGATGTAGATAATAACAGACATTATTATGAAGGGATGATGCCCGTGATGAAAGACACATTCATGGGAAAAATACATGAAGAAGGACGTAAAACAGAGAAATTATCAAGAGGTTAGCGAATAACAAAATTAAATAGAGGGCTTCAATAAACCAATCTCAGCATTGACATGCGTACTAATAATGAGGAAAATAATCTCAAGATTGAAGATTGCCAAGTTATCCCATTCGCTTCATATGATTCCGTTGATAATCGATTGTCGATTCAAGGTGCGCGTGCCAACGAAAACAAACGCCCCCAACATACTGTGCCGGACGAGTCCTCACTTAAGAGATTTCGAAAATTCGAAGCGCACACATTTTCGCGGTTTCAAAACCAATTCGCCACCGGGGAATCCCACCTTACCCCCCCTCCCCCTAGATTAGACGGAGGGGGGAATCCCACCTTACCCCCCCTCCCCCTAGATTAGACGGAGGGGGGGATCCCACCTTACCCCCCTCCCCCTAGATTAGACGGAGGGGGGGATCCCACCTTACCCCCCACCCCCTAGATTAGACGGAGGGGGGGATCCCACTTTACCCCCCCCCCCAAGTTAGACGGAGGGGGGGAATCGGTTGGCGTTCGTGGGTGAGTTTTTTCTTCCTCTTGACGACACACATTTTCGTGTCCTTCAAGTATAGGCCGATATTCCAATGGCTTCTCGACCTGCATTTCCGGACTTGCAGAACCGAATCTCAAAGTTAGGTGCATTTCAGACCTTTCCCTGCATTCCTTGCGTTTCCAATTCCAAGAAACATGGCCAACCTTTGGCGAAAGTCTTTAAAAAAACCTAAAACAACAGGAGAACAAATATTTCCTAACCATGACGCATTCCAGAAACCAGATTCCAAGCACACTATCTCGACCCCGGCACGTGGTCACCCAGATCTCTAGTTATGATCATCTTCAAACTGGTCATATCTGTTCAATTGTTCCCGGCTCAACCTTGTGAAAATTCATTTTAATTAAATGAAGAATACAATGTACAAGGGTGAGCTGGGAACAATTGAATATTTAAAAAACGCAAGTGTAGCGGAAAAGGCCAAACTACCGGACACTGACCATCAAGTACAGGGTGGCATCTTTGAATATCTACTTCAATAGCAGATGCATCAATTTTGGACTCATCCCGAACTACGTCAACTTGAACACCAACAGCGATTCCTTAGCGGCGAGGCACGCAGTCCGAGCAGCACAGATAGTTGGGGTGAAAAAAGAACTGCAAACCTGGTACGCCAGGAGAAACAGCATCAACCACTATAGATTCCTGTTACACACGGAGCTGAGTTGGATCGAATGGACGTTATTGGATGATTACGTTCGGCAAAAAAGCTGTGATATTGCGCACAGGAAGAGGTTAGTTATCTGTGATAAAATTGACCGTCTTGAAAGGTGAAGGCATTCCTCTAAAAAACCCTCTGCGGAAGCTACACCATCCGTCTCTCACAACAGAGTGGTTAACATGTCAAATGTAGAACTTGACATCGAGCACAAAAACTTAATTGATCAGGGTTTAAGTATGTCCCGAACATTCCAATTGGAAGGAAAGACTTGGAAAATTTAGCCGTGGACTGTGAAGTTGCCCTTAGGAAGAAAGACATCGGCTCAAAGACGATCATAGCTAGGAATTTTAAATCCTTTGTCAATGTGGACTTCTCTAAAAGTAGGTTCTATTCTCAAGAGCTATCTTCGATCATCTCGTGCAAAGAGTTTTTGAAAGACAACAATCTGATAGTTTAAAAAGCGGACAAAGGCAACACAGTGGTAGTGATGAATAAAAGTGACTACATAGAAAAGTGTTATGACTTCATCAGCAGTGAAAAAATTGTGAAACTCCCAAATGACCCCACCACGAAATTCCAAAGAATAGTTATCAAGTGTTTAAAAACCACCCCCAATATCCTCAACCAAAGTGAAATTTACAAAGCAATAGTGAAAAAAAGGACAGTGGAAAGATACATTAAATTGGTCATATCTACACCTGCATAATACCCCACAAGCCGCCGTAGGGGCGTGTGGCGAGGGAGTATTAGGTGGACACCTGTAAAAGAGAATAAAACCACATGCAAAACCATCAAATTCATGCAAACCTACAACCACAGGGGCCTATGCGATATTCATGCAAAAATATTTTCACTTACACGCGTGCAAATACATTTACCATCAACTAACAAAAATGTACATTCACCAACAAATGGAGTAAAAAAATCTATCAATAAAGTGCAAATTAGAATTGAAAATTAAGGTCAGCGATGAATATTCAATGCATCGATTGCTGAAATGTTCGACGTATCGAAATATGATACTAATGGTCGATGTGACCTTTTTTAAGATATTCAGATCGACTTTGTCGGCAGATATGGATAGTGCTTGTCATCATTGTCATGAGTGTTTCCGCTGGAAGATTTGTTCAAAGCAGCCCTCCATCCTTCTCTATATTCCCTCTCCCCCCATCCCTGATAGCTTCTCCATTTTTCGCCCCCCTTAATTTTGCCTTTTTCTTGGCCCTGCTTTCTTGGGGGATCTTCCCTTGTATGTTTTGCTTCCAACAAACCCATCGTGTCTCAAGATTTGTCCAACAGTTCCTGTCTCATCATTCTCTCTCTGGCCCTCAACCTGAGCGGACCTGCCTACTGAGCGCTCCTGGTAACCGGTTTGACCCACCAGAGACTACCTGCCTGCCAGCTTGATTCTTGGTGCTTTTGGTTTTAGTGAAGTGCAGTGTAGTGTCAACGTATACGTTGCTTCGTTTATATAGTTTTCGTTTTGTGTGTGGTTTGTTAACCGTAGTGTGTGGTAGTAGTAATTTATTTAGTGGATTGTGGTGGTTTTTGTCCTTCGACTCTGATTGGTGACCGGTGAGTGCTTTCCTTTTTCTTACTATCTTTTTTTTGGTCCTCTGAAAACCAGACCTTACTCAAGCATCGTTTTTTCCACTTAGGCTTCATATTCAATTCCAAATCGTAACTTATTGTTTGAGCTAAATTTAGCTAACCCCTTCTAGAAATTTTAGCATAGTGTATACAGGTTAGCTTTTGTTGGGAACTTGGTAATTAAATTAGGATGGCTTCATCCAGGTCCCCTGTTGCCATGCTCGAAGGCACTGGCGAATGCGCGGCTTTAAGGGCTCGTATCGTCATGCTGGAGAGAATGGTGCGGGAGCTTCGATCGGAGATCGCCGGCCGGAGGGCTCCCCTCGGGAGAGATGGTGCTCAGGGTGGGAATACGAAAACCCGCCACGCCCATAGGGGTGCACGGATTCGTCCGAATGCAACACGTGGCTGGGCGATTAGAGACCTACCCCGTGTCCCATCTCTCAACGAGGGAGTGTCTCACGTCCGTAGGTCGGACGATTGGAGGGTCGTCTCTCGGGGCAAGGGGAAGGTAACGCTGCGGCGAGGTTTGGACTCTGCGGAGGCAGATACCATCCCCGTCTCCAACAGGTACCAGGTGCTGTCGGATGACAGCACCACCGTACCTGCAGCCCCTATCCCTACTCCGAGGGCACTGCCTAGGGTAAGGCATCAGCGGTCGGGGAGGGAGGGAACCGTTATATTAGGTAGTTCAAATGTCCGGCGTATAATGAACCCGCTGCGCCGCAGAGTCCAACAGGAGGGAGGTGTTGGATTCTTGTCGTCCTGGTGTATACCGGGCGGCGGGGTACCCCAGGCGACGCTGGCGGTGAAGGCGGTCGTCAGTAATACGGGCTGCTCCAAGCTACGCATTGTGGCTCATGTCGGGACAAACGACGCCTCGGAACGTGGATCTGAAGAGATCCTGCGCTCCTTTAAGGAGATGCACTCGGAGGTGAAACGAGTCGAGGCAGAGTTGAAGGTCCCAATTAAATTAAGTATATGTAGTATTGTGCCGCGTTCAGACCGCGGAAGGCTCGTTTGGAGCCGCATTGAGGGTTTAAATCATCTACATCTACATCTACATCTACATAATACCCCGCAAGCCGCCGCAAGGGCGTGTGGCGGGGGGTGTTAGGTCACCAACCGTAAAAACGAAAAATACCACATGCAAAAAACAACACGGAAAATTACACCCCAGCAGCGCACACACTCATGCAAAACTCCCTCCATCCAATACTCATGCAAACACATACACCGCAAAACAACAAAAAACTGCACCCCAGGATACAGCACGAAAGCCATCCTTAAACACGCAAGCCAGGACACAACAAGCAAGAATGTGAAACATCACTACCACATGAAAATGCACCACAAAACACTCAACCCCCCAAAGAGACAGTAAAAGGAAGGGAATTCGACCCAACGTTGCAGGTAGCAGGAATTTCCCCCCGCCGGGAGGGAAGAGGGACTGAAAGGGAAACTTAAAAACAGATGAACAGAACACGAATGATATCATGCGGAAAGAATGGGTTATTATAACAAAACACATAAGGTTAGTGGAGGAGCATGCATTTAAGTAGAACTAATTATTTTTTAGACACTGAGGGTGGCAAGTGGAATTTTTACTATCTATAATCCTACAGTTGCTATCCCGTATTGTCCGTGGGAAGAAGGAGTCCTTGAGTCGGCTAGTCCTGGCATCTATTTCCCGAATTTTATATGCATGATCCAAGCGACCAATGTATGTAGGAGTACGAATAATCTGCGAGACCTCGGTGCTGAAACATGCGGATCTGAATTTATTTAATAATTTCAGTCTTGCATTGAATCGTCTCTCTTCTAATGATTCCCACCCCAAATCCATGAGCATTCCGGTAACGCTTTGCGTTTTATCGTAGGAATTTTTTACAAAACGGGCTGCCCGGCGTTGAACCTTCTCAATTTCCCGAATGAGACCTTTTTCACTCGGGTCCCACACGCTGCATGCGTATTCTAAATGAGGCCTTACAAGAGCGTGGTAACAGCGTTCCTTGACCTTTGAGTCACTTTTGCCGACAATGCGTCTAATGAATCCCAATTTTTTATTTGCTTGACCGCAGACTTTACGTATGTGAGTCCCCCAAGTTAAGTCTTTAGTGAATGTGACACCTAGGTATTTTACCGTATCAACTACTGCTAGGTCACCTCCAGCTAATTTGTAAGCAAATCCCGTTGATCTTTTAAAGAAATTTACCACTGAACATTTATTATAATTTAGAGTCAATCCCCAGTTAGAACACCATTCTACATCTACATCTACATAATACCCCGCAAGCCGCCGCAAGGGCGTGTGGCGGGGGGTGTTAGGTCACCATTTAGTAATGCAATCTAAATCCTGCGCTAGAATAAAACGATCCTCATCCCCAGATATCTCCCGATAGATCACCGTGTCATCCGCAAACATCCTAATGTTACTTTTCACTTCGCGGTTCAAATCGTTAACAAAAATCAAGAAAAGTAACGGCCCGATCACACTTCCCTGAGGTACCCCCGACGTGACTCGAACGCTGTCGGAACTAGCGCCATCAAGGACTACCCTCTGTTCCCGCTCTGAAAGAAAATCTTTAACCCAACTTATAGCGCCCTTGTTTATACCCGCGACCTTTAATTTATGAATGAGTTTACCATGTGGGACCTTATCAAATGCCTTTTGAAAATCTAAGAAGATGGCATCCACTTGCCTACCTCTCTCACCAGATACAAGTAAATCATGTGTAAATAATCCTAATTGGGTTTCGCAGGAGCGGGTTTTCCTGAATCCGTGTTGATTGTCACTTAAAAAGTTAATGTTGTCAAGGTGTCTCATTATTGAACTGACAATTATGTGCTCTAATATTTTACAACAGATAGAAGTGAGAGATATAGGTCTGTAATTACTGGGATCCTCCCTGTCACCACTTTTAAAAATAGGCGTTATTTGCGCGGTTTTCCAAATCTTAGGTACTTTGCACTCTGTGAGGGATTTGTTAAATATAAATTCAAGGTACGGGGCAATGTTTGGAGCTAAATGTTTTATCACCCTAGCTGGTATATTTTCGGGACCCGGGGATTTGTTGGGTTTAATCTCATTAAGTAATTTTAGAATTCCTTGTTGGTCCACTGTTATTTTTTCCATGGGTGGAGTATGTATTGTTTCTTGGAGATATGCGGTGGCAACATCATTCGAGAAAACGCTTTGGAAGAATGAATTTAAGATGTTAGCTTTAACCTCGCTGTCTGTATGAATTACATTGCTACAATCCCTTAAGCAAGCCACGGTTTGTTTACTCCCATTTACTTCCCTAACATATGACCAGAAAGCTTTGGGGTCAGTGTCCAAGTGCTCGCAAAGTACTTTGCGTTTAAATTCCAGTAAGGCGCTACGTAATTGTTTTTTGGTTTCAATTTTAGAGGATCTATATGTGTCCCATAATTGTGTATTCTCAGGAGATGATGTGTTCACGCCTGCCCTCTTTACCCTAGAGTGTAGCATTCTCTGCTTTCGAAGGGCTTTTCTAACGTCTTTATTGTACCACCTGGGGTCGCGATTTGCTTTAACGTTTTTTATAGGTATGAAATCTACGATTCCTTTTTGCATGATATTGACAAATTCTGTCCAAGTTTCTTCCACGTTGACATGACTTAAGCGGGTTTTGAACTCGGGTAGTGAAGAGTTTAATTGATTGGCAAAAGATTCAAAGTCTGCTTTATGGTAATTATAAATTTTTCTTTTTGGTTTAACAATCTTTTTTATTGCTATGTCCAAATGGATATTAATTGCTTTATGGTCACTCAAGCCCTCATCAGTTGATACACTAATAATACGTTCCGGCGTGTTTGTAAGAAATAGATCCAATATGTTTTTTCCACGGGTGGGCATGCGTACTGCTTGATGGAGGGAGTTTCTTTGAACCAATTTTATCATGGAATTGCAAGATTCGCGATCGCGGGTCCCAGATTTAACGATATTGCTGTCCCAATCTATACCAGGGAGGTTAAAGTCGCCACCAATTATGTTTATGCTGTTATTATATTTACGTGTAAACTTGTGAATTTGATCGTTGAGGGTGTGAAGTGTTTTCAAATCTGAGTCTGGAGGTCTGTAGAAAGAGCATAAATTTATGTTGGGTTGATTGGTCCGTAGTAAGGTGCACCAAACACTTTCTATGTTATTATTTTCAAATGAAACTTGCCTGCTTTCAAAATGACTTTTAACTGCCACGAAAACCCCTCCTCCGGGTCTTGTATCTCTATCGTGTCGGTAAACTTTGAAATCTATTGGGAAAATTTCTTGGTCATTAATATCATTGCACAGCCAACTCTCTGTGCCTAATACTATATCAGCGGAATGAGTTTGGATTATGTGTTCTAGATCCGCTGATTTGTTCTTGAGGCTTCTGCAATTTATAACAAGTATAGTTAAATTATTTTGATGTTGAATAACGTCCTTATTAGTGTCTGACTGTAATTTAGGACGCCTTTGTGGGGAAGTGCGTGTCACATGTCTTTCTAAATCATTGCCAGTGTTGTCAATGACTTTTATATTTTTATTAATAATATTATACGCGCTATCCCCAGATGTTATTGACCCACTAAGTGACCTGCTCTCTATCCTAAAAAAGGCCTACAGTGGTCGAGTATCCTATCCGCTACCTTACTCGCCGCTTCCGCCGTGTAATGGACCCCAGATCGGTTAAGGGGAGTCCTGCAAGATCGGAGGGTTGGTCTGAGGTCGACGAAGGAGGCTCCTATGTCCGAGCAGAATCTCGATAGTCTCTGGTTTATGCCTTCCACTCGGCTCCAAACCAGAGACCCGCGATCCTCCCTCGGAACGATGCTGCAGACCGTTAGTCCCAGCCGAACCCCCTCGACGCCCTGGACGCGCTTCACCTCGGAGCTCAGTTCCCTAAGGGAACGGAGGACCTCCTCGGATCCACGGTCCGTGACGTCGTTGGTGCCCACATGGGCCACGACCTGCAGCCTAGAGCACTTCGTGCCTTTGACCGCCGCCTCGATCGCCTTCGTCACCTGAGGGACTCCTCCGCCTGCATCTCCGAAAAATCAGAGATTGCTGGGATTTTGCCGGGGAATCGGAGCGGACTTCGTTGATCTGAGGCCCGTCCTCTCATCGTGTCGGGTACCCCTTAATCGCTCCGGGGTCCATTATACTGCCGAGGCATCGCAGTTGGTAGCGCGTAGGTTACACGAACACGTTTCGAGGGTTTAGCATAGCTGGTAGGCAAGAGCGTAGGTCATATATTGGGAAAAATAAAGTAGAATCCAGCGCTTTTTGTCAATTCAGTTCAGGTAATGCCTCTCATATCCCCAAAAAAATTGAACAAACAAATACTTGCGTTAAAACAACATATAACCCACGTAAATTTAATAAAATTGAAGCCTCTACATACATAACAGATAGCAATGCAAGTGAATGTAATTCTTTTGTCTCTGTTCACCACGAATCGTCTCAAAACAGTTTTGTTAGCGTACATAAAACCGAAAAACAAGAAGTTATTAGCCATATTAAAATAATAATATTAAACTGCCGTAGCATTAGGAACAAAATATCGGATATTGAACATATTTTTGTCAGTACAAACGCAGACATAGTAGTTGGAACAGAAAGTTGGCTCACGGGAGATATAGCAAACAATGAAGTTTTTCCAAACGGTTTCACAATTTACAGAAGGGACAGACCAAATAGGTTGGGTGGGGGAGTATTCATTGCAGTAAAGTCACATCTTAGTAGCCAACGATATGAATGCGACGTAGATGACATAGAAAGCGTTTGGTGCAACATTAAGGACTACAACGGCAGAAGCCTATACGTGTGTTCATTTTATAGACCCCCAGATTCTAACACAGATGTCCTACACAAACTCGACGAACAAATATCCACTATCAGCAGCAGACAAAGCAACAGTATTACTATAATCGCTGGTGACACAAATCTACCGTCAATTGACTGGGACAACTACTGCGTAGGAAAATCTGCCAAAAACAGAGATTCATGCCAAGAACTCCTTCATATATTCACAAAACACTCCTTAGAACAAATAGTTAAATCACCAACACGGGGCCAAAGCATACTAGACATCTTTGCGACTTCTAAGCCCGAAATCATCACTAACATTGAAATAATAGACGGAATCAGTGACCATAAGGCTATTCTTGTGGAGTTAAAAACTAAGTTCGTCAAAATAAACAAAGAAAAGCGTAAAATATACCTATACAACAAGGCAAATTTTAACGGACTAAGAGAATATTTAAAGATAAAATTACCAGAATACAAGACAAAAACACTGACAACAAATACAGAGAACACTTGGAATTATTTCTTAAATATTTTACGCGAAGGAATGAAGACGTACATCCCGTCCAAACTCAAATGCGACAGTAAGGAACCTAGATGGTACAACGGGGAAGTCAGATCGGCATTAAGAAGGCAAAGAAAGCTACAGTCAAAATTCAAAAAGAGTTTAAAAAGTGACGATATAATTTATGTGAATACAACCAAACAGCTACTAAAAGAATGTCGTAGTAAGACGAAAAGTATTATGCGCACAGCACTACACTCTTTTAAATCTAAAATGCTAAGCGAATATCTTGAGGAAAATCCAAAGTCATTCTGGTCCTATGTTAGGGAAATACAGGGTAAACGTCCCACTGTTCACTCTTTGAAGACGGAAAATGGAGAAATCATTACAGATAGCGTGAAAAAGGCAAATATTTTAAACCATTTTTTCCAGAGCGTCTACAACAAAAACACAAAAGCACCAAACGATCCTCCACACCCACCCGGGGAACACATGAGCGATCTTACACTGACCAAGCAGGGAATAGTACATCTGCTCCGTAGTATCAAAGCACACAAGGCACCTGGTCCGGAAGAAATACCTGCTAGAATATTAAAGGAATTAGCTGACGACATTGCCCCATTTTTACATATTGTTTTTCTAAAATCGATAGAAGAAGGCTCAGTGCCTCGTGACTGGAAGCTAGCCCATATAACTCCCATCTATAAAGGCGGCGATAGGGATAAACCAACCAATTACCGACCCATTTCTTTAACGTCGATCTCTTGTAAAATATTGGAACACATTATTGTCACTAACATTATGAAATTTCTTGATAGTAGGAAAATACTAATCCACAACCAGCACGGATTTAGGAAAAGCAGATCTTGCGAAACACAACTTGGTCTCTTCATTCACGATATACTTAGATCGGGAGAAAACAACACCCAAGTCGATGCAGTATTCCTGGATTTCAAAAAAGCCTTCGACAAAGTCCCACACAATAAATTGTTACATAAACTTAAATACTATGGGATCAATGAGAAAATAATTAATTGGATTAGAGACTTCTTGTCAAACCGCAAACAAATAGTAGTCATAGATGGGTTGTGCTCATCGGAGAGAGATGTTACTTCGGGCGTCCCCCAGGGAAGTGTAATAGGGCCTCTTCTGTTCTTAATATACATAAATGACTTAAGCACACACGTTAGTAGCAATCTAAGGTTATTTGCTGACGACACGGTGATATACAGGGAAATAAGGAGCCAACTAGATCGCGAGCTACTCTCTAGAGACTTAGACAATATCTCGGAATGGTGCAATAAATGGGGATTAACACTTAATATAGATAAATGTGCAGTTTTGAAATTTTGGAATAAAGGAAGCGAGGATCAGGATATAAACTACAAAATAGAGGGTTCAGTATTGACTACGGCAAATCAAGTTAAATATTTGGGGGTTGTTCTAACACCACGCCTTTCATGGGGAGCACATATCAGGACAATATGCGGATCAGCTTTAAAGAAACTTGGCTTCATTAAACGGGTGGTGGGGAAATGTAATGAAAAAGTTAAAGAGAGGTGTTATTTTGCTCTAGTTAGACCTCATTTGGAATATGCCGCAAGTATTTGGGATCCGTGGGAGAAAATTTGGCAAAAAGAATTAGATAAAGTCCAGAGAAAATCCGCTAGATTCGTTAAAAATTGTTATGATAAAAACACAAGTGTGACAGGTCTCTTAGGGGATTTAGGCTGGGAACCAATTGAAGTGCGGAGAGAACAAGCGAGGCTTAGACTTTTAGAAAGGTTCAGAACAAACGAGTTTAAATATGACACTGAAGGAATTATAATGGCCCCACACTACTTAGGTAGATCAGACCACAAAGATAAACTAAGGGAGATAGATTCCAAGACAGATAGGTACAAATACTCATTCTTTCCCCGAACAATCAGTAATCATAATAGCAAGAAACCGAAGTCACTTTAGAAATATTAAAAACGTTGAATTTACAAGTCGGAACAAAATTAAACACTATAGAGATGTTAGGTATACTTTCAGGTGCATGTGTATGTTAGTTGGTAGTTTGAGTGTTTGCATGTGTGTGGGGTGTAAGTGTTCATGCATGAATGTATGCCATGTTTTTTTTTTTTTTTTTTATATATATGATTTTGTCGTTATTGCATGCGGTTTTTTTTTTCTTTTTCTTTTCTAAATTATGGGTGGTGTCCTAGCACCCCCCGCCACACGCCCTTGCGGCGGCTTGCGGGGTATTAAGTAGATGTAGATGTCTCTGTCGCACAGTGCTCTCTTTATAGATTCATTCCCTCTTCTCCACACTATTCCTCCTCGTTCCCATCAATTTGTCTCTCCATTTGATCTCAGGCACCATGTCTCCAAGGCTTTTTTTTCGCTCCGTCCACTTTTTAAATGGTCCATGTCTCTGACATTCACTGACTCCTCACATTTCTCAGACTACTGCGATGTCATCTACGAAACGGAGGTTTCGTCGCCATTCACCTTGTTGACTCATTGCATGCGTTAGTCACGGTTGAAAAAGTGTTTTGATTGAAGCAGTTCTTGCAGTCACTCGCGGTATACCAAATTTTTCACGATCGATTCTTTTTTTTAAATAAAGAAATTTCATCCTTTTTTAAAACAAAAGAAGGATGAAATTTCGTGAAATTAGGAGATAATTGGTACAAACCAACAGTTCATTTGGAAAGGGGGAGGGGGGAGGGAGGTAGCAGACCAGCTGCACCATCCTCCTGCGTCCTCGCCTTTTCCCGAATGCGACTGAACCTGTTCCATGGTTGGGCCGAAATAAAAGACAAATGATGCACTACAATTGTTAAAATCTTTCCGATCAGGCGGCATGCACACATACGGCATTTCCCCATCGGGAAACGCCCCGTGATTTGGATGGGGGGAGGGGGAGTGGAAGAGGAAGGAAATCAAAATATAATACGGTTTGTTTTCCTCGTCGACAGTGAGCCCATGAATGCGCACGTCCATATGCGAGTGCGTGCGTGCGAGTGCATGTCCGTGTGCGTGCGTGACAACTGGTGATTAACATTTCATCTGGGCCGTGGGATCGTTAACACCGGAGGACCTCTTTCAGTCCTTCACTTAACAACCCCCCCTCTCTATCAATCAAGATATGCTTGCGGTTACGTGGTTACCATTGCTTGGAAACGGGAAATTTTACCATGTATTGCGCGTGAAACAGTTTTGGCATATGTGGCACGTGTGAATTTGCTTAAAAAAATAAGAGCAAAACTTCATCATACTTGCCGATGTTTAGAATAATTTGCTTTTGGAACTGCTGATTGGTGCGCCCCCAAACTTTTCGCGTGTTCAACGAAGTTCAAAGCGCCGTCCACATCACGTGGCCGCATACATGTACTACGAGGAAGAGAGAAATCGTGGAAACGTAAAAAATATAAAGATAATAGAGATCAATGGTCGAAACGTCGATGTGTACAATGTAAGATTTCCCGGGATGAGGATAACTGCAGACAATTTGCGTGGGGGGGAAAGATTTTCTTTGTTTATCACTGGGTAGCATGACGTATCGTGATTACATTATCTAACCAGAAGTTCATTGATCTCCTCCCTCCACCAATTTATGTTTTTTGCCCAAACTATGCTTTTCTCGGATGTGTACTGGAATGCCGGGCGAATATTCCAAGGGTAGGGTTTAGTGAAATGAACCCATTCGCAAGGATGCTCTCCCCATAGATTTCCATTCCACTTCATAGATTCCGTCATTTATCGAGGCGGACGTGCGCTCGCATTTGTGTCGTGCGACACCATTAGGTACGGCCGATTGCCCGAACCGAAACGAAATGACTTTAATGGCGCACTCACTCGTATGAATGTCCTTAGGAACTCCGAGATATCCAGTTCAGGCTACTACGTTTGGTAGCCGAACTCATCCCATCCTATTTCTGGGAAAATCTGTATTCACACAAATTTGTGGCAGTCCTGTTGGTAGAGCCCGGTTTCAATTCCCGGGCACGCCTCAGGGCATCCCCAGCCTCACCTATCCTAATCTGTGATATATTTCGGATAGCATCTCTTCCTGCGACACCACAAATTGCAGCAGGTAGTAAGGAACTGACCCCTCGTATTACCCTGAAAATGTTTGAATTGCACCCGCCGTTGGGCTTTGTAGAGAGTGAGCTCTACCCTCACCTAACTAACCGATCTTCGTCTTGATAACAGTGTTTATCATGGGACACCATTAAGACATTCAGCCACGGACGGAGTTTAAATTTTATTGAATTTGTGTGTTTGAATAAATCATCAAATTCTATTACTCTTGTTAATTTAATTTTGTCGGATTCTTAGGTTGACGAACCTCTATAGGGGACAAAAGTGGATTCTACTTCTACTTAATACCCCGCAAGCCTCCGAAAATGCGTGTGGCGGGGGGTGTTAGGACACCACCCGTAATTTAGAAAAGAAAAAAACCGCATGCAAAAACCACAAGTTCATTAATTCACAAAACATATGGCATACATTCATGCAACAACACTTAAACCCCACTCAAATGCAACCACTCAAACTACCAACTAACATACACATGCACCTGAAAGTATACCTAACAGCTTTGCAGTGTTTAACTTCGCTCCGACTTGCATATTCAATGTTTTCAATATTTCGAAAGTGACTTCGGTTTCTTACTATTATAACACTGAAGGAATTATAATGGCCCCACACTACTTAGGTAGATCAGACCACAAAGATAAACTAAGGGAAATAGATTCCAGGACAGATCGGTACAAATACTCATTCTTTCCCCGAACAATCAGAAATCATAATAGTAAGAAACCGAAGTCACTTTAGAAATATTAAAAACATTGAATTTACAAGTCGGAGCAAAGTTAAACACTGCAAATCTGTTAGGTATACTTTCAGGTGCATGTGTATGTAAGATGTAGATTGAGTGTTTGCATGTGTGTGGGGTGTAAGTGTTCATGCATGAATGTATGCCATGTTTTTTTGTGTACGTATGGTTTTGTGGTTATTGCATGCGTTTTTTTTCTTTTCTAAATTACGGGTGGTGTCCTGACACCCCCCGCCACACGCCCTTGTGGCGCCTTGCGGGGTATTAAGTAGATGTAGATGTAGATGAATCTCCTCAATTTCCCAAATAAGGCCTTTTTCATTCGGATCCCACACGCTGCATGCGTGTTCTAAATGAGGCCTTACAAGAGCGTGGTAACAACGCTCCTTGACCTTCGAGTCACTTTTGCCGACAATGCGTCTAATGAATCCCAATTTTTTATATGCTTGACCGCAGACTGTACGTATGTGAGTCCCCCAAGTTAAGTATTTTGTGAATGTAACACCTAGGTATTTTACCGTATCAACTACTGCTAGGTCACCTCCAGCTAATTTGTAAGCAAATCCCGTTGATCTTTTAAAGAAATTTACCACCGAACATTTATTATAATATAGCGTCAATCCCCAGTTAGAACGCCATTTAGTAATGCAATCTAAATCCTGCTCTAGAATAAAACGATCCTCATCCCCAGATATCTCCCGATTGATCACAGTATCATCCGCGAACATCCTAATTTTACTTTACACTTCGCGGTTCAAATGGTTAACAAAATTCAAGAAAAGCAGCGGCCAGATTACACTTCCTTGAGGTACACCCGACGTGACTCGAACGCTGTCGGACCTAGCGCCATCAAGGACTACCCTCTGTTCCCGCTCTGAAAGATAATCTTTAACCCAACTTATGGCGCCCTTGTTTATACCCGCGACCTTTAATTTATGGATGAGTTTACCATGGGGAACCTTATCAAATGCCTTTTGGAAATCTAAAAAGATCGCATCCACTTGCCTTCCTCTCTCACCAGATAAAAGTGAATCATGTGTAAATAATCGTAATTAGGTTTCGCAGGAACGGGGATTCCTGAATCCGTGTTGACTGTCACTTAAAAATATAATGTTATCAAGGTGTCTCATTATTGAACTGATGATTCAACCAATTTAATTAGAGAGATTTATTGTAGAGCCGATTTAGGATGTCATTTTGCTTGTGAATGATAAGCCATCAGAATCGTCAGAAAGTTCATAATAAACAACTTTGCTAGCGGGGAATTATTTTGGGTCTAAATTAGTCTTGTGTGCAGTCAACCCCTGCCGCACACCCTAACGGTAGCTCGTAGGTTATCATGTATGCAAGTGGGTACTAGGTGTGTCCTCCCTCCGGTCAGTAGGTTAGCGTGCTACACAATGGACACCTGCGCTCCCTTTCCTAATAACAGCGAATGAAAACTCTTTCTCACCTTCAGAGAATTGCCGTTTAAGAAAAATAAGTCAGCTGCTTCGGGTTGAAAGGGTTTCGGATGGGCGGAGGTTTTGTTGCATGCGCAAGTGCGGCGCCAGGCAGTTGCTTTGGACTCAAGCAACACTTCTCTCTCCGACTGACAGGCTACGACGCGACGGGCCCTCGCTTGTTTGTGCTCCTACTTCCAGGAATCCCCGGGGCAATGGAAACTCCCCCGGGGGATGATGGGTGGGCGCCCGGTAAAAAATTAAAGACCGAGCGAGGGGATTCGTGGGGGATGCGTCGGGGGGGGGGCGAAGAGAAGGAGTGAGGCCTTTCGAGGGTTTAGGGGACAAGAGATGAGGGGAAGGAGGCGGGGGTTGAGATGGGTGGGGTCGAACCCTAGTCCTTATGTGGAGAGGGGTTGGTTGCATTTTGGCGCCTTTTCTCCAGGAAGCGACGCTTGGTCTGACCTCACACCCCTCCGACAAAACGCGCGTAAAAATTTCGTAAGCATACATCGATGATTCAGGAGTGCCGCAAGGAAGTATTATTGGGCCCCTACTTATCTTGGTTCGTTCGAGTACAAATATTGATGACCTTTACCCACATTAGCAGCAATTCTCGTACTCACCAGACTAATTTTGATCCGATATTCTTACCACTACCGCGGTCGGACATTGTTATTCTGATCCCTTTTCGTTGGAAAAAATGGCATCTTAAATCCATCTGTTCTACCCTTAATCTCTCTTAATTTTATTGACATGATCTCTGCTACCGTAGCACGATGGGGGTAATAATACGAGTACATTTTCAACGTCACTGCTAAAGAAACGTCCTTCCAATTTATGCAAGAGCTTCAGTCTACGATTTAACCTTCGCTCCATTGAGTGATTTCCAGCCTAGCTGCTCTCTTATTTTGGATACGCTACTAAGTGTATCATAACAACGTTTTACAAATCTCTCTTCTCTACGATTCACACGATCCAATTTGGCAATTAAACCAACTTCGTGAGGATCTCATATATTTGTGGCATATTCTAAATGTGGCCTAACCAACGAAAGACAACATTTCTCTTTGACCTTTACATCACATTTTAAAGGGCTCCGCGTAATCAGAAGGTAACGTCCAAATCGAAAATGATAATTATCCTATGCTTTACATCGTAGATGGCAGCAAAAAATTCATAAATTTGAACTAATTTCAGAAACCTTTTTTTCGCGCACGCGCTGCGAGAATCAAAACAAGTGAACAATCGGTGCATTGAAAAAAAGACGTCTGAAGGATGCCGAGAAACGGCAAGGAAAGAACGCGAACAACAGACGTGACAAAATTAGTGAAACAAGCGGGAGTTAACGCGCTGGTGTAACTACCGGCACATATACATATATGTTCAACTCCTGCTTTACGGATGTTTTTCGGGGAATAGAAAACAAAAAGGAAAATAAGGCTTGCCTAAATTGCTCAGAAACGACAGAGAACTTCATCAGCATAACAGTACCAAATAGCTTACTGCCCTCGACAAACGGTATTATCTTGGAGGACTCATAATTTGTGAAAAAAATAAGGAGGATGAGGAAAAATAAGTCAGTGGGACCGGATAATATCTCAATTGACATTCTAAAACTGGGTGATACCGCAATAGCTTTGTACCTGAGTCCTCTCTTCAAAGTAACTTTAAACAATGATGCCTTGCCCAATGATTGGACAAAAGCAAATATTACACCAATTTTCAAGAAAGGGGGTAAAACAATTGCCAAAAATTATAGACCGGTAAGCATAACCACAGTTGTTTGCAAAATAATGGAAAAAAGAATCGCTGACTACATTCGGGAATGGTGGGCAAGAGATAGATGGCTATTCAAACACCAACATGGGTTTAGAACGAGATACTCGTGTGATACGCAGCTTTTGGGATTAAGCCAATATATCGGCAACGCAATAGATGAAGGAAAGGATGTGGATGCAGTAATTGATTTTCGGCAGCTTTTGACCTAGTGCCTAACGATTATTGTTTAAGTTGGATTCGTTATCATTGGACTTAAGGGTAAAACAATGGATAAAGAATTTTCTTAGGGGCAGAACTCAAAAAGTAAAATTAGGGGATACATTTTCAAATGAGGCGAGCGTATTAGCAGGAGTTCCACAAGGCAGTGTTCTACGGCCATTACTCTTCCTAATTTATATAAACGATCTACCAAACAATTTACATTCCCAAATAAGACTCTTTGCTGATGACTGCATTATATACAGACGGATAGAGCAAGTAATTGACTACGTAATACTACAAAATGACATCGATCGCCATGGTGACTGGGTTACAAATAATAATAATATGGGCATTAATATAAGTAACAGTAAGCATATAAATTTTTCAAATAAAAGGAATGCAGAAAAGGAAATTTACACCCTCTTTGGAGAAAGAATCCCATGTACTAGTCAATGCAAATATTTAGGCATTTATTTAACTAGGGATCTTGGGTGGGGAGTCCCAAGTAGATAATTTGACACGGAAGGCATTTAAAGTATTGCATTGGGTGATGAGAAATTTAAAAGGAAGTAGCGTAGCCACAAAAGAAAAAGTATATAAGGCACTGGTTATCCCCAGCCTTGAATACTTCTCCATAGTATGGGATCCATATGAGTTGGGACATATTAAAAAAATAGAAAAAGTTCAAAGAAAGGCAGCAAGATATGTACTCGGAAGGTACAATTTATTTTATTTATTTATTTATTTATTCAGTATAAGTCCGAAAACAGCGCATTGTGGCCTTTACATCGAACTATTAACAACGATAACAATGATCACATTTACAAACACCCAAGCCCTAGGTGGAGAAAAACTCACCCCGGCGGGAATCGAACCCGCGACCCTTGGAATGGCAGACGAGGACGTTACCCCGCCGCCACCGGGGTCGGCTTATAAAAGAAAAACATACAGTTAAATCCTTTAAAATAGAATTTTTAAATTATTAGTAACAAAAGAACAGGTAGTGTCACAGAGATGTTAGATATAGTATACTGAAATGGGAGAAAAATAGAAGAAAAAGGAGTAGGTTAGGCGTGATGTATAGAATTGTTAAAAAGGACGAAGCGTGGGAAGATTTATGGCAAAGGATTGAAAAGCCTAACTTTGATGGAAAAGACGACTATAGTTTCAAAATAAAAATAAGGACTCAAAAAACAAATAAGAAAAAATACTCTTTTTTAAATAGAACTCTAATGGATTGGAACCAGCTGCCTGGAGGTTTGTTTGAGCCCTTTCCATCCAATTTTAGAAGTTTTAAGTTTAAATGTAAAGCAGCCACTGGGTAATAAACTTCATTGTAGTAATGAAAAAATTCATATGTGATGTGGAAGTGTCATTGTATGTAAAAATATTTTGCCTCTTATCTGTTTTTATTAGTGTTCGTATGTAATTTTCGTTGTAGAGTTATCTTTGACCTAACTTGACCGTTGCCACCAGGAAAATCGCCTAATTGCAATGTAATTGTGTAAGTAAAATAAATAAATAAATATAAACTGGCGCTGATTAATCAATGTTCAGAAAAGATTCTCTTTGATTTGATGATATAGAGCGAACAATAAAGGGATGTCGTATTTATTGCCAATCTCTGCCGCTTAGATTTCGCGAAGGAAGTATTCAGAGACACGACAGAAATATTTATAGACTCGGGAAACGACATAAAAAGGAATAAAGATGGAGGAAGATGTTTAAAAATTTAAAAAAAAAGATCGCCTAGGTCACGCGGCGCTAATCCTGTCGATTCGCTCGCGAATCAACAAGATGACCCCCACCGCGTCGGCGTCATTGCTGTCTCCTCGCGACCTTAGTCAATGCGTCAGCGGCCTTATCCGTGCGTCGTGATCTAGGCGACCTCTCGCCTAGATCACGACGCACCCATCTTATCTGACGTCGTCGCATCGGACCTAATCTTTGGCACCCTACGCTGTACATAATCCAAAGGGGCCAGTCCCCATCCGCGAATTGGACTACACACAATCCCCTTCCACCGCCATCCCCCCGTCTCAACCCCCTCACCCCACTCTCCCCTCACCAGACTCACTAGGGAGCTGCGCTGCGGGGGATTGTAGTAATTTGTACGTGCCCTTTGTCGACGCCACGAGATGGCGCCTTATTCGCGCCTAAGTACGCACTTCGTCTCCCATAAACGATTGCTTGAGGTTAAGACGTAATATGTGCGGATCCGCATTCATTCCAAGTGTAGATTCAGTACTTTTTTAATTGTAAAATAAAACATGGTAAATATAAAGCCTCGAGATATTTGTTTTTGGCGAAAGCAATTTTGAAGGCCTAAATTCGTTTGATTCTGCTGAGGCATGTATTTTAATTTTCCGCATACCCTTGATTGCTTCGTTCCAAGACATTCGTGAAGAAGGGACATATGTTCAACACAGTTGAAAGTATGAGGAAACAAATTAAGAAGGACGTAAGAACAGATGGTGTCAGGGGGTAGTTCGATATGAGGACTGAAAGGGGAAGAGTGGAGGATTGCCGTTAGCAATCTCGGGATTGAATTACTGATGATGACGACCCTGATTTCCAACAGCTTCACTTCTAGATCCTGAATCAGGGGAAGAAGAAGTGGTGCTCAGGGGCAGTGGGCACACATCCCTCTGCCTCCTGGAGGCCGGCAGGAACCCCGCCTCCCGTCCCGAACACTTCATCTCATGCCATCCTCGAGGGTAAATACTTTTCCACCCCGTTTTAGGGTTCAACCAAAAAGGGACCGTTCCCAGGGCCTCTACCCCATTCCTCCCTCTCCGCATCCTGCGAGAGCCTCCCGTCCCCACTATCATTCGCCCACCCTCTCCCGCCCAACACCCCCTGAAGGCCCCGTCTCCTCCGCCTTCAAGACGTTCCCTGTCGGTTTACCTGCCTCGTTTCTCCATTTGAGAAACACGCCGCTGCCCCCCCCCCACCTCCCCAACCCTCACCCACCCCCGGAAACCCTTCAGAGGGTCGGGAGGGCGTCAGAGGGGTGGAGGCGAAAGAGAGGGCAAAAGATATATGGCAGAGAGTGCCATTGCGTAAGACTGTAATACATTCACTTTCCGGAGTCGAGGGTCGAATGTCATACTAACAAGCATCGAAATGGAACTCCGAAGTCGGCGTTGTACCTACTGGAGATACCAGGGGATTGTGGGGGAGGGGAGGGGGTTCGTGGCAGACCATCACGGTTTGTTACATCTACATCTACGTAATTACCCAGCGATCCACAAAAACGGTGTTTGGCGGGTGGTGCCATCATCAGGTGGGATGGGTAATAGATAAGGGTGAGGAATGGCATTTTAAGGGTTATGAAAAGGGAAAAAGCACCCCCCAATAAAAACCTTGAAAGGACTGGCAGACCCATATACATTGAAGTACAAGCTAGCGGAGTCGTCCTTGGCAATCGAATGCTATAACAGTCAAACTTTATGTCCAATCCCAGATTAATTATCAGATATATCGAACGGTATTTCCCACATAATCTTTAGAATATATCGATGAAATATATCTATTTATCGAATTCGTGGTTATCATAAAATTGTATCGATACCTAATCATATTGCACAGGTCTGCCGTCCCTGTGTAGAGGAAGAGTACGGTTGTCTCTTCGGGGAGAGGGGATGTGGGGTTGTTTTTCGAAGGAAAGAAAAGAGTGCCCTTCCTCATCCCCCCCCTCATTCGCGGCGTGCTTCTGAACGGTTGGTTTCTCCTCCCCGAGCTGCCCATTCTCACAGCCCCGAGCTGCCCTCCTATGTGACCAGTCAGTGCAAGCGATTCCATTGGAGGAGGATAACCTAGGGCCTCTCCTTCTAATTAGCGAAATGGTTGAAGAGAGAGGGGTGATACAAATTTCCAGCATAATTAGATCACGTGCGGTGCAAGGGAAAATCCATTTGTAAAATGTCGTCACGATGGCTTTTGCATAGCATGTGGATTGCTAGAAATAAGATAGTGAAAACCTTGATTTTTAGCGTGGTTCTTTACGGCTCGGAGACTTGGTATTTTGAAGCAGGATCATAAACGTGGAATTGAAACTTTTCCTGTGTGGAGAAGGATAGAAAAGTCGAAATGGATAGGAAGGAAAACAAACGAGGAAGTGCTAGCTGTTGGGGGGCAGAGAGGGCATTGTTGGGAGAGGTCCATTATTTACATATATATATACATATATATATATATGTATATATATATATGTATATATATATATGTGTATATATATATATATGTGATTAATTATCACGGAAACCTAGCAGAGGAGAGGCGTCCGTGATGGCTGATGCCAATCGAAACTCCGCATCCCCTCCCCGGGTGGAAAGATGGAAATATCACAATGCGACATTCATCGGGTCGCTTAAATGAGATCCCGCGAATTCTGGACTTCGCGGACGCTTCGCTCCGACCCCCCCACTCACGAGTCCACTCGACGGGTTCCTTTGTTTTCGTTAGGGTTCTAGATCCGTGGAAAAAAATTTAGAGCAGGGAAATGCGCGCTTTTTGGCTGAAGGGACTAATACAAGTTTATTTTAATGAAACTCGAAATTTCTAGCTCAGTTTCTGATGAGACGAATTACATTAATTTGCATAAATATTGTGCAAGGGTTCCTGAATGCTTTGGTCCGCTATTCCACACCATGATTACATCACCAAAGTAATTCATATTTACAGAAGGAACGAAGTAATTTTCCTCAGAACTTGGTATCAGTGCGATATATATATATATATATATATATATATATATATATATATATATATATATATCGCACTGATACCAAGTTCTGAGGAAAATTACTTCGTTCCTTCTGTAAATATGAATTACTTTGGTGATGTAATCATGGTGTGGAATAGCGGACCAAAGCATTCAGGAACCCTTGCACAATATTTATGCAAATTAATGTAATTCGTCTCATCAGAAACTGAGCTAGAAATTTCGAGTTTCATTAAAATAAACTTGTATTAGTCCCTTCAGCCAAAAAGCGCGCATTTCCCTGCTCTAAATTTTTTTCCACGGATCTAGAACCCTAACGAAAACAAAGGAACCCGTCGAGTGGACTCGTGAGTGGGGGGGTCGGAGCGAAGCGTTCGCGAAGTCCAGAATTCGCGGGATCTCATTTAAGCGACCCGATGAATGTCGCATTGTGATATTTCCATCTTTCCACCCGGGGAGGGGATGCGGAGTTTCGATTGGCATCAGCCATCACGGACGCCTCTCCTCTGCTAGGTTTCCGTGATAATTAATCACTGCTGTAGAGTTTTTGAAAAAGTGTAGATAATGTTCACCGCGAAGATAACGCTGCTTCCTCGCCTTTCCTTTTCTTCGACCGCGAAACCCCGAAAACATCTTGCGGCTCACCACTTCCGTCTCTATATCCAGCCTATTCCTCCCGCTCTCTCTGTCTCTTATTTTGCACGTTTCATTGCGCAATCGCAACTGCGCGTGTGGTGAATGTCCATGCATTGCGTGAACGAAAGTCAAGGAGGTTGAGGACTTCCGAGAACTTAGTTCCTCCCCTCTCCCCCCCGCCCACAATGCGAGGCACGCGTGTTAATTGGGTGACAACAAGCGGCACATGGAAATAGATATAAGGATAAGGAAAAGAAGAGACCATATAAACAAATACCCCCAAAAACACACACACACACATATTTAAATAGATATGACTGGGAGGTAACGGGCATCTTGCACCTCAGTGATCGCCATCTGATCTGTTGGGAGGTGTTCACTGCCAAGTCAGGGAGAGCACCACCTCCTGCAAAGACCAACTTGGTTGGATGGAAGGTCAGCGCTTTCGACCGCGAACTTTTTACAGCAGCGCTGGAGAGAGGGCAAGTCATCCCAACGAAGAGGTTAAGGAGGTTATGCGTCGGATAACCAAGGCATGCGACCTAACAATGCCCCGTAAAGGAAAAGGTAATCGACAATTACCTGAATACTGGTGGAATAACACAATAGCTACGTTACGTCGAGAATGCATTCGAACTAGAAGACAGGCTAAAGGGAACAGGCGTAGGCCCAATTACCTCGAGCTGGAAAAGATCTACAAAGACGCCCGGAGTAAGCTGGCTAAGGCGATCAAGACCAGCAAGAAGAAATGTTGGGAGGAGCTACTAGAAGAGGTCGATAGTGATCCATGGGGCAGACCATACATGGTAATAATGAAAAGGCTAACGACCCAGTCAGTGCCCTCACCCACGTGCCCGAAAAAGCTACAAAAGATCGTGACGGGGCCGTTTCCACAGCGACCGAATTTGGACGATCTGACTGAGCAATGTGACGAGAATGACATACCGCCAGTAACACTCCAGGAATTAAAGGGAGCGAGCTCCAAGGTTGTAATCACGAAAGCCCCCGGGCTGGATGGCTTCCCCAACATTGCACTGAAAGTAGCCATCGAAGAAGTTCCAGAGATGTTCCTCTCTATGTACAACAGGTGCATGATAGAAGGAACTTTTCCCCCTCTGTGGAAACGGCAGAGACTAGTTCTCCTCGCTAGAGGAAAGTAGCCACCAGACGAGTCGTCATCCTATCGTCCACTCTGCATGCTAGATACGGCAGGAAATATTACGCCAGAGGTAGATTGTCAAGGTATTAGTTGAGAGTGGCTGCGGTGTTGCAAATTCGGTGTCCGCAGATAGAGAGAGAGTTAGGAATCGAACATTTCGTGTGTTGAGGATGAAAGCTAGTGTGGTGGACGTATTGCTGATGGTTAGTGGCTTTGATGTGTACGGAAGTATTGAATTGTATGAGTATCCTTTTAAATGTTGCTATTCTATTTGTGTTATATTGTGTCAGCCCATTGTTATATATATATATATATATATATATATATATATATATATATATATATATATATATATATATATATATATAACGATTATACGGAAAAACTCATACGAGCGGCACAATAATGGGCTGACACAACATAACACAAATTGAAAAGAATAGACACATATAAAAGAACACTTACACGGTAAATTGTTCGAGCTTTCGGCCCTCTCAGGGGCCTTCTTCAAGAGAGACTGAAAATATGCTATGGTTCAGGAGAGGGGAAAGAGTTATGGGCGTGGGGGGGAGGTGTGGAGGGAATGCTGGGAGGGAAATTAAATATGGCGGTTAAGGGTGGGAATTTTAAAGGAACGGAAGGATAGTATGTAGGCGGATTCACGAGTTCTCACCTCTATGTTGGTAGCTGAATCAGATAGGGATTCTAGGATGCTGAGGGAAAAACACTGGTCGAATGAAAGGTTGTGGGAATTGGCGTGTGAAGGGATAGGAAGAGAAGAGAGTGAGGCAGAATTACAGGAGTACCGGTGATTATTCATTCGGATGGATAAGGGGGTAATGCATTCACCTATGTAGAAGGAAGTGCAATGTTTGCATGATAAAAGATAAATAATATTTTTTGAGAGGCAATTAGCGTGGGAACGAGGTGGGGGGGCTATGAGGGGACGTAGGGAGAGGGGAGTAGGCATAATAAGAGGACAGGTTTTACATCGGGGGCGGTTGCAAGTTGGGGAAATATTGGGAAATTTGTCACGGGGGGGCGCCAAAGGGTTGGTGGAGCTCAGAAGGTTTTTGAGATTGGCGGGTCGTCTGTATGCGATAGATGGGCATTGGGGTAGTAAGGATGAGGTCGCGTCATTGTCATGTAAAATTGGAAACAGTTCTTTAAGGAGGGTTTTCAGTCTGTGTGATCCGGGGTAATAGGTGGTGCAAAGGTTGAGTCCTGCGTCAGATGTGGGCTTGTTATTGTGTGGTGTGTGTGGTCGGGTGGAACGGTGGATTTTATTTCGTAGCAACTTTTCTGGGTAACCGCGTTTGAGGAGTGCAAGGTGTAGATTGGCAAGGTATTTGTTGAGAGTGGCTGTGGTGTTGCAAATTCGGTGTCCGCGGATAGAGAGAGAGTTAGGAATCGAGCGTTTCGTGTGTTGAGGATGACAGCTTGTGTGGTGTAGGTATTGCTGATGGTTAGTGGCTTTGATGTGTACTGAAGTAGTGAATTTGTTGTTTTGAAGTGAGATGTCTGTGTCAAGAAAGGTGATGGTGGAGTCTGAAATGGAAGAGGTGAATTTAACCGTGAAAGATGAATTTAAGGCGGATTAGAAGTTGTTGAGAGAGTCAGAGCCATGTGTCCAGAGAATAAAAATATCTTCTATGTAGCGGACCCAGAAAAGAGGTTGAAGGGGTTGCTGTGACAGGAAGGTCTCTTCGAGATGGCCCATGAAGAGATTGGCGTATGATGGTGCCATCTTCGTTCCCATCGCTGTGCCTTTTGTCTGTAGGTAAAAACAATTTTGAAAAGTGAATGCATTTTTTGTTAGGACGAAAGTGGCAAGATTGAGGAGAAATTCCGTTGAGGGGCGCTGGGGTAGGGGGCGCAGAGAAAGATAATGCCGGAGGGAGGATAAACCTTCTGCATGGGGAATAGAAGTGTAAAGTGAGGTAACGTCGATGGTGGCCATAAGTAGGTTGGGTGTGGAGGGAATAGAGACGGAATTTAGACGGTCGAGGAAGTGGTACGTGTCTTTCGTGAAGGAGGGCAAGGAGAGTACAAGTGGTTGTAGGTGGTGGTCAAGGAATGCGGAGATTCTTTCGGTGGGAGAATTGTAACTGGAAACTATAGGACGACAGGGGATGTTGGGTTTGTGTATTTTTTGGAGGAGATGAAACTGGGGTGTTCTGGGGTTTGGGGGTGAAAGTAGGGATATGTCTTGGGAGGTGAGGCCTTCTTCTGGTCCGGAGTGGAGGAGAAAAGACCGAATTTCGGTTTGGAAAGTTTGTGTTGGGTTTTTGGTTAGAGTGGTATAGGTGGATGTATCGTTCAGGTGAGCGAGGGCTTTGGAAATATAATCATTGGTGTTTAGAATTACAACAGAGGAGCCTTTATCGGCGGAGGTAACAACGATGTTAGGATTGGACTGTAGGGTTTTTAGGGCATGACGTTCGTTCATGGAGAGGTTATTTTTCGGTCTGAGATGTTTTCTGAAGGATTGATTGGAAACTTTTTCGATGAGAAGACGTATAAAAATTTCGACAGGATGGTTACTAGGAAGGGGTTTTGGCTCATGAGTTGAAGCCGGGCGGAATTTGTCAAGTGCGGGATTGGTTTTTAGGTTACTGAAAGGTTTACTTTGTGATTTCCAGAAGGCGCGCCATCGAAGGTTTCGGCAGAAATTGAGGGTATGTGAGTGTGTTTATGTGGTTTATTTTTGGTGTAGGGGAGAAGGATAGGCCTTTGCTAAGAACGGATATTTCATTGTCTGAAAGGCTGGTGTTTGAAAGGTTTACAATGTCATGGGCATTGTCGGAGGGAGGGGGGGTGTTGGGATTGTTCGGTGGTGGCTGGCGTTTTGGAAAAACCGGAGGGCCTTTGGGAGGAGGGGGAAGGTTGTAAATGCTGCGGAGGTCAGGCTTATATTGAAAGAGTGGGGGTGGTTGAGGAGGAGGTGGCGGGAAAGGGTGAGAGTGTGGAATTTTGAGACCAACTCGGAAGTAGGAAATATACAAGTTGGACAGCTTTTTAAGGAGAGTTTGACGTTTTTGTTGGAGGGAACGTAGGGCAGACGAAATTATGGCGTTGAGTTGTGGAATTAGGTGAGCAGAAGCCAAAGAGATTATTTTAAAGAGGGAAAAAAGGTTAGATTTGTGTTGTTCACGAATGCATTGGTATTGCATAAGGATAAGGTAGGTGTATTCTAAAGATTTTTGGTAAGAAAATACATTGAGTATGGGGTGGATATCGGGAAGAGTAGCAGATAGTGGTAGGGAAATGACTAGACCGTTGGGAACGATTCCTAAGGACAGGCAGGAGGTGAGAAACTCGGTGTGGCTTGTGTATTTGGTGAGCTTATAGGCGTGACGGCGAAAATTTCGGATCCAAGACGGAATGGGATGAGGGTGGTCCATGTTTAGGCGATTGAGAAGGTTGTGGAAAATAAATAGGAAACGAAGGAAGACAGTGGTGAGGGAAAGGATAGCACATTCAGAATAGAGCGGAATCCGCGGCGCAAAACCTGGTGCTGGATCCCACGACGAACACAGAAGAGACAGGAACAGTAGCTAGGTAGCTTAATATCACGATTGTCCGGAAAAACTCATACGAGCGGCACAATAATGGGCTGACACAACATAACACAAATAGAAAAGAATAGACACATATAAAAGAACACACGGTAAATTGTTCGAGCTTTCGGCCCTCTTAGGGGCCTTCTTCAAGAGAGACTGAAAATATGCTATGGATCAGGAGAGGGGAAAGAGTTATGGGTGTGGAGGGGAGGTGTGGAGGGAATGCTGGGAGGGAAATTAAATATGGCGGGAAATTAAATATTATTGGGACCGTTAACGCTAAAAGGACTAGGAAACCATGGATCACGGATGAAATGGTTACAAAGATGAATGAGCGGCGAAAATGGAAGAATGTTAATACAGAGTTAGGCAAAATGAAGTATAAAGAATTAGACAATTAATTGAGGCGGGCAAGAAATAAAGCAATAGAAGCCTGGTGGAAGACGCAGTGCGAGGATATGGAGAGTCTGCAGAGGAAGGGTGAAATCAGTGTGCTGTACCGCAAAGTTAAATCGTTATCGGGAAGTAAGAAAGGAAGAGCTATGCTAACAGTTAGAGATAAGGCGGGTAAGTTCCAAGAGAGATGGAAGGAGTATATAGAAGAACTGTATAGTAAGGAGCTTAGACCAGCAAAGTTAGACATTGAAAAAGAAAATGACGTAGAGGTAGACAGCTTAGGTCCAGGCTTACTAGACAATGACATAGAAAGGGCATTAAGGTAGATGAAACTAAATAAGGCCGTTGGGGTGGATAACATTCCCGTGGAACCTGTAAAATGCTTAGGAAAATGTGGGAGGAAGAGGCTATATGGACTGATCCGTAGTATTTACGAGGAGGGAATCTGGCCGGAAGACTTTGTGAGATTAGTTTTAGTTCCTATTCCGAAAATGATAAAGGCCACGTCATGTGAGGACTATTAGTTTGATATCCCACGAAGTTAAAGGTGTTCTAAGGATCACAAACAAAAGGATAGAGAGTAGGGCAAATGATTACTTAGGGGATGATCAGTTTGGGTTTAGGAAGGGGAGAGGTACGCGTGATGCCATTGCAGTAACGAGATTATTAATCGAGAGGAATATAGAACACAACCAGGAGGTATTTGCCTGTTTCGTAGATTTGGAAAAAGCGTTTGATAGAGTGAATTGGGAAAAACTAATGAGTATATTGCAGAAAGCAACCTGTTCATGTCTCAGACTGCTATGGTGCGAGTGGGGAACGGGGAGTCCGGTTGGGTAGTGTTAGGAACAGGTGTAAGGCAGGGTTGCCCACTATCACCCTTGCTGTTCAACCTATATGCAGAGGAAATGATTAAAGAGGCATGGGAAGAACTGGAGGTAGGAATGAAAGTGGGCGGGGAATTCGTAAAATCAGTTTGGTTTGCTGATGAGCAAGCTTTAGTTTGTCAGTCAGCCTAGTGGCTGCAAGCATTGCTGAGTGAAATGGAAATTCAGTGCGGCAGGTATGGGATGAGAATCAATATTAATAAAACAAAGGTTATGCGATTTTCTAGAAAGAAAAAGGCTAAGCTTAAAATTAAAGTAGGATGGCAAAAACTAGAGCAGGTAGAACAGTTTACGTATCTCGGTAGTGTTTAGGACCAACACGGTCAAAGTAGTAGGGACCTATGGCGAAGAATTGCGCTAGGCAAAGAGGATTTCACGAGGAGGAGGGAGTTGATGACGGGGACGTTGAGTAAGAATGTTAAGAAAAGACTCGTAAAAACTTTGATATGGAGCGTAGCTATGTACGGCGCGGAAACGTGGTCATTGAAGCAGGAGGATAGACGTAGACTGGAGGCTTTTGAAATTTGGGTGTGGAGAAGAATGGAGAAGGTGAAATGGACAGAGAAGAAAACAAACGAGGAAGTACTTGGAATGGTGGGCGAAGGGAGGGGTTTGTTGGGAGCAATCCTATGGAGGCAGGAAAAGTGGCTGAAGGGGGTATTGACCGGCAGCGGGATGTTGAAGACTGTAATTGAGGGGAGAATGTTAGGCAAACGAGGAAAAGGAAGGAACAGGATAGGGATGTTGGACGGGATGAAGGGAGGAAGAAAGTACTCAGAGATGAAGAGGGACCTGATATAGAGTAGGATGATGGATTTTTTGTTTTGTTAGGAATAATAAAATGTTTGTTTTGTAGTGTTTCCATCCAAAAACCTACCTTAACCGGTAGATTACCCTAAAAAAAATTGCACGGTTCGGTAATTTGGCCGTTGAGAAAAGGAGGTAGTCTCAGGTTCGATGCTTTTTAGGCCTGGATTTAATAACAATGAAACGAGAACAAACGGACGCGAAGCAAAGCATACGAAGTTTAGGACATCAATAAGCAAGTTAGAATGTTGGAGGCTAGGGGGTCCTTTCGGATTCATTACTGTGTGGATTTAAATGTGACGCCCGCGATGGACGAGAAAGGGTTTATTCATGCGAACAAAAGCTGGGCATTACTTTGTTTATTCCCCTTTGGCGTAGTCTTTAGATAATGTCCAACAATATGGAGATTATCAACAAAAAAACAAATGGCGACTACCTCATTGACTCGACCTGGTTATGACATATCAAATAAAATTCAAAATTCTACAAATATAATTATATTGCAATTTATTTACAATGAATGAGAAAACGGAGAAAATTGAACCGGTATTTTTTTTTTTGACGTACGACTGAAATTTGTGAAAGCACGAATCTGGAGCCACTTCACCTGCGACTACGCACCAGTTGTGTGCATGCACAACGGCAAACCGCTTGGGCACGACACTTGGTGCCCCGAATTCCCGCTCAACAGCCCTGCGCGCAGCGGTCAACGCGCTTGTTTTTTTATATCAAGGGATTGAAAACCAAACGAAGAGTGGGTCGCGACTCGCTTCGTGGGATGCAATGGTGACTTTTCACTTTCGTGAAATGGATCCCGCAGTCGTTTCTCGAGAGGGGCCAAGTCTTTCCTCCCCCGGATGACTAGTTTAGCCATCTCGGAGCAGTCACCAAAATCGTCTCATTTTATTTGCAAAAGTTGAAAGAAGTGATTGTTTCATTTTTTAATGACTCTGTTTTCGAATTCACAGCGACAGCCGGTCGTTTTCAATTCCACGGTTCAGTGTGCTAATAAATCTGAGCACAATATATTTCATTTAATCATTTTTTATCGATCAATATATCCTCCTGTTTTGACTCAAGTTTTCCTAATTTATCGTGAACGGGGCATTGCTGCTCTCATTTGTGATCGCACACATCGTCATGGCGAAGTTTTTCACGCTAATATAACTCTTTATAATACCCCGCAAGCGGCCGCAAGGGCGTGTGGCGGGGGGTGTTAGGTCACCAACCGCAAAAAGGAACAATACCACACGCAAAACAACAGTTTGGAAAATTACACCCATAGCAGCGCACACACTCATGCAAAACTCCCTTCATCCAACACTCATGCAAACACTTATGCCATAAATCAACAAACAACTGCACCCGAGGATGCAGCACGAAAGACATCCAACCACACGCAAGCCAGGACACAACAAGCAAGAATGTGAAACACCACTACCATATGAACATGCACCACTAAAGTCTACCCCCTGAGGAGACTGTAATAGGCAGGGAATGCGACCCAACGTTGCAGGTAGCAGGAATTTGCCCCCGTGGAGAGGGACGAGACGACGACTAATTGATGACATGGTTGGCCATTCAGATATTGATATTCTACATTGTGTATTGTGTGATATTGTAAATGTAGTATTGAATTAAAATGTTAGAAAATTGTATCCTAATGGATCTATACATTCCGTTTGCGGTTTACTATAGCGTATAAAAATTCAATTTAGGCATAATAATATTTCTAATGCGTTAATGTTTTAATGAATGTAGAGAATTAAACATAGATATTAAAACTAAATAAAGAACGTTTTAAAATCTCAATTTCTTAAGTTTTTCCTTTGAATATCAATTAGCTTTTATAAATGATTGTAAATACCTCGCAAAATGCTCTGAAAACGTTTTCAATGAAGTTTTCTACTCTTTGACCCGGACATCTCTCTCTCTCTCTCTGCAATCGCTATATGGTGAGGGAATCGTCAGAACTTTGTGCATTTACTTAATTTGATTTTCTTAATTTTTATACTTTCGATCAGCTATAAATTGGAACTTGTATCGGCTTCTAAAAAGTACAGCGAGTTGGTTTTTCGTCTTTTGCCATAGATATGTAGGCAGGGGAGTTATATTTTTGTCTGTTTCTATGTATACAAGGCAACAATTAGAGACGCCTATTTTTGGGTAGAGCGCATTACAACAATTCATGGCGAAACTATATTTTGTAGGCTGCATGCCGCAAGAATGACGATTAATGGCTACCTTTCATAATCACCATTTTTAAATTGAAAATATACAACAATGTTCTTGATTCCATTTTTATCGAGTATTAACAAAGTCTCATAGCAAAAAAACACGCTAGTGTTTGGAACGCATTATTAACGAGGGATGTCCAGAAAGTAACTTCGGTTATGTTTTAAAAAATACGATGGAATAGATAGGGATAATGTATTCTTTTTGGCTCAAAACTACATATCTCTACTATTTTTACATATTCGCCAAACAGATTCGCACACATGTCATATACCTAAACTAGTTTCCAAATCCCTTCAGAGTAAAATTCTGCCGCCCTAGGTCGTAGCCGCCCGATGACGTTGGCATCTTTGAAGTTCCTCGTCGAGACGAACACAAAGCATGTGCGGTAACCTAACTTTTTACTCGTTTTTCAATACAACAGAGTCGTAGAAATCTGTGGGAAATCTTTCTAAAGATTTCAGATATCGCAAAACGCCAGTTTTTCGAACTTTTCGCCAATTTTCCGGCGCAGTTCATTATGTTCGCCGCAAATCGGCCCCTTCCGTCATCATCGTCATCAACTACATTTGCCCGTTCACTCTTAAACGACTGAACGATAGCACTGACGCACAGCACTCTGTCATTTATCACACATCCGTATCCGTACAGAGCACATATTTCCCAATGAGGAATTTCCGCAGCTTTGTGGTTTTTTTCATCAGGGAAAACCTTATTAATCTGAATGTACTTCACTTTTGGCCGCAATTTAAATTGCTTTGTTCATTTTCACTCGCTTTTCTGAACAAGCGACAAGCGGCAATACGACCTTCCTACTGCAGATCGAGGCGTACTGCCTCCCTGTGTGTGCGTGCGTGCGTGTGAGAGAGTGTGCGCGTGTGTGCGTGCGTGTGTGTGAATGAGCGTGTGTGAATGAGCGTGTGTGAATGAGCGTGTCTGAGTGTGCGTGTGTGTGAGTGTGTGCGTGTGTGTATGTGCGTGTGTGCTCGAGTGTGTGCGTGTGTGCGAGTGTTTTTTTTAGTAGAGGGAAGGGAAAATGCTCTTTACGCTCGCACTTACACCACACACAAGGATAAGTACGACATTGGGCTCGGTCTGATCTCGAAGTCACCCAAGGGTGAGTAACCACGGGTTCCCGGATGTATCGGAACGCGGCCGGAGTGTGCCTCGGCGACCCATACCAAGTAAAAAACTACCCTCTTTACATCCCTGCCAAATCCCCCGCGGAACTCCCGTCAGGCGTTACTTCGCGGTAGCTATTTCATCTGTTTAGCGGCATCCTTTCTCCCCCCTCCCTTCCATGATGTTGACGGCAATATTAGGGGTTCCGGGCGCTTATCTTTCTTCTGGGTTTTCCTCTTATACTCTTCTTTCTTATAATCTTCTCTCTCTTATTATTATTACTCTTCATTCGTCTTTCTTCCATCTTTATTTTTCTTTCTTCGATCTTCATTCTTCTTTCTCTCTTGCTCTTCGATTCGTAGGTCATTAAGAACTTTCGATGCAAAGATATCGACTGCTCTCCACGCCTCCTTTGATGACATCATCACCTCTGTCAAACTTTCTGGAGTTATTCTCTGTTTAGTGGGTCATTTCTAGCTCTTTCCTAGCTTCGTTGTATCTAGGGCACTTGAAAAGCACATGCTCCGCATTTTCGTCGACTCCTACACAGGATGGGCACTGCGGGGTCTCCTCGTGCTTGAGTTTGTAGAGGTAGGCGCGGTAGCACCCAGTAAGTGTGTAGGAGTCGACGATAATGCGTATCATGTGTTTTTCAAGTGCCCTAGATACAACGAAGCTGGGAAAGTGCGAGTGTGTGCGAGAGTGTGCGAGATTGTGTGTGTGTGTGTGAGTGTCTGTGAGTGTGCGTTTGCGTGCGTCAATGTACAGCGACCATTCGGCTCCCTCGTCCACTGATTATCACGCTACACGAAAACGGAGGTTGATTTTATTGGAAAGCTATCGTATTAACTCCATATAATCAGAGCAAGAATATTAAGAAATATTAGAGATGTGTACGCCTTCTTAAAATAAATTGTGCCTCTTAAATTTATCCCGGTGGAATAATATACCCCTACAATGCTTTACCTTAATAATTCTCTCGGTGTCGCAAGAAAACACAAATGTCCTGCACAGTCTTTCTGCACTCAGCCTTCTATTTAAAGAATGTGGGAAGGCGGAATCAAATATTAATAACTAAGTTTTTGGAGGGTGTAATTAAATTTCCCGCAGAGTTTTTAATCAAATTTACCCGTCAAAAATAAATGAAAGGCCGCGGCGGGCTGAAATTTTGCATTTTTTCAATGTTATCGCTTGTGCGCATGAGCGAGGCGCGCTGTCCTTCCGTCCATTAAACACGCGCCATGAATTTCTTCACGCATGACGGCGAGGGTGTTTTTAGAAAATGTCATTCCTCAAGCACGACATCTTGTTTACCTCGGAATACAATAACACTCGCCATTGTTTCCTCAGATACCAATGGGAGAAAACGCAACCCGACCAACAAAGGTTTTTTTCATATTAATGCGTAGAAAAATTGATGAAAAAGCATCATGATAACTATGAAATCGATATGAATGCCTGAATTAAGTCCAAGAAAGAGCATAGAAATGTGGCGAGTTGGATGTGGATGAGGAATGCGGGAAATTATATGCATTTGGAGCAAATGGTTGGACCTGTGAAAATATAGTGGTTGTATGTTGTTATTTTTTTAAACGTGATTCATTCCTGCTAAATCCCTCCATTTCACGCGAGATGTTCAGTCGATTGCAATAGGGAGGGAGCGTGTTTTTTGTCGTCCCGAGGTGGGCGTGCCCGGGAAACGAAGGCCATCCATCCCACGGCCCACGTGTCGGGTCGGAGGCGGCCGCCGCAGCAGGTTCAAATGATAAAATTAACGGTCGCTCGCTCTAAAATGGCACGCTCTACAGTCGCCCTTTCGCGCTCCGTTTCCGCCCGAGAAGACCTGCACATCTCATTGGCGATGAAAGGGAAGGGATGCTGAAGAGAAGCACAAACGCGCCAGCATCACCAAGTGCAAACACGCTCTGATCTCCTCAAGTACACACGCACGCATGCGCACAAGTCGGTGATTTTCGAGGCATCTTTAAAGGAGGGGCGGAGGAAAGACAAATATTCATCACCGTTAGTAGGAATTAATTTCTGCGCTTTTGTGCATATTCCCTTTTTGCCCTGAAACCGTAAGTCTGGGTAAGATGTTTGGCGAGTCTCATTCAGGGAGCGCACGCCATTTGTTTCTTTGACGATGGTCGAATGAAAATTGTTGCTCTCTTGTTTACTTTTGTATCTAAATTGTTGTCTACTCTCGTATCTAAATTTTTGACAGTTATCCATTTCGGCCATCATTGTTTCCAATCAATTAATCAGGGAACTTGCAGATAAAAATCGACATGTTGTTCGGTTCCTTCGGAGTAGTAAAGGTATCCGCTTACAATTTAAACCTCTGTCATCAAAAGCACGGAATGAGTTTGGCAGAGAATGCCAAGGGAGGGAGGACAATTTCATGCGTCTAAGAAAGGATTCATGGTTGGAGTTCATCAAAAGCACTCATTTGGAGACTGCTGTGTGTATGCATTTCCGGTGGATTTGGAGTAAGCGGAGGTGATGGAGCAGTAGAAATTGACGAAAGTGTCTTTACCAGAAGAGAGCATGTCTAATGTATGCAAAATGTTTGCAGAACATTTGGATGCTTGGAGGTATTTGCCGCTCAACCCGGTAGTGTACACGATAAAAAAGCAGGTTCATCTACACCTACATAATACCCCGCCAGCTCCTTGAAGTGCCTGTGGCGGGGGGTATAAGGCCATGCTTACACAATCATCGTCATTACTCAAGGTTACGTTATTTAATGTGGTTAAGGAATATATCCGTCCATGGGACGTTAAAACAAATGACAGCTGCTTTCCGAACAAGACGCAACTTGGCTTTATTTCAGATAAACTCCTTCTTATAATTGGCAATCAACGATTCAAAGTCACATCTATACTTACGTGGCACCCTAGAATCCACCGCTAGGGTGTGCGGCAAGGAGTGATTACACAGCGGGCATTAAATTCAAGACTTCCCTCTAGTTTTTGACGGAACCACGTCGCGTCACAAAACCAGTGAGTGACCAACGGTTGGCGCAGGCTGCTTATTTCAGCGATGGTTTTGGGGGTTGGCGATGGTTTTGGGGGTTGGGGTGGAATGTTGAGTGACCTAAGCGACGGCAGGAGGCCTTACTTTTGCCCCCCTCCAAGGAGGAAGCGCCCTCGATGAAAGCTCCTACCAGCCGCGATGACGCCATTCACGGGCTTCCCAGAAGTCAGCTTTCCTCAGATCCACCGACAATACCAACTCCCCCTCACCCCCCCTGCCCGCCCCAATTTTCCCTCCTGCCCCCCCTGACGCCGCACCCTCTTTCCCCGCTGACTCAGCTGAACGAGGGTCCATGAGAGCGCCCTCGACCCACCTCCAGGCAAGCCGAGGACATTTATTTAGGAGGGGGAGGGGCACATTGTCCCTCCCTCCCCCGCCCCGCCTCTGCAATCCTCGACCCCTAAGATATGAGACCGCTTATGTAAGCCTCTAACGTAATACTTGGACATCTCTCATTAGGAGTAAAAAATAGAATTCATTCGCGTTTTGAAGAAAGTGTCTTGCACTGAGAATGCGTATCAGTTTGATTACCTTTTCAAAAAAACACTATCTTGAAAGTAAACCGTTTTTTAATGCTTTTTTTCTTTAATTCGTGGAACGGAAACAAATTGAAACAAGCGTTTCGATAATCTTATAATATGAAGGATTCTGCATTATCGGGTTTCACTGCGTCGTTGTTTGATTCTGACAACAGTTTCGCCGAAGTTGCATTCGGCGTCTTCAGATCGAAGATGAGGGACTCGGAATTTGGCCACCCTTATATAGGTGGTCCGGTCTAGTGGCTGCTCGCTGATTGGTCCATTTCCGAAGAACTCTCTTCCACGCATTGTGGAGATGGTAGCCTTCATCTCTATTCATGCTCTCCGGGTTTTTTTGCGATCTCAATTGCTCTCTAATTAATCGTGGGTAGTATCTTAGTATCTGGGAAACATGCCGCTCAATGAAAGTTCGGATGAAGGAACTCCTCCGGGCAACAACAAATAAGCATTTTCACCTGTCGTCAGAACACCAATGGAGTGAGCCCGGTCACGAGATCTTATTCCAAAAAGCAAACATAATAGCAAAGGACTGTAGATACTACCCACGATTAAGGGTGGCGAAATTCCGAGTCCCTCATGGATTGATTGATTCATTGGGATTATCGAGGGAACGGGACTTTCTTCGGATGTCATCTAGTAACTCTGATTTCCCGGTGGTCCAGGGGACGAGGAAGACACACCGCCGTGCCAACTCCTTCGTGTCCACGATGGAAATTACGCAGCGTGGGAATAATCGTCCGCAAGGCAAAGAACCTCCGGCTGTCTTGCCGGGGGTATCTAAGCCTTCGGCAAATTCATCTTCAGGCGTTGAAGACTTGGCTCTCAGCCCGTCGCAGTGCTTGGAGGAGACGAAGGCCCGAATCGGGACAACGGAGGCAACAGCAGATCTCGGCCCTTTACAGGGTAAGGTGGTGAAGGACACCACAGGCGGCGTCAAGCGAAAGAAAGTATCTGGAAGGAGCCAGAAGCCAGAAGATACCGCGATTACGCGGATGCCGAATCTTCAAGGATACGATGGGGTGGAGCGTGAGCTGAGCACAGAGGAGGGGGAAGGCGAAGACGGATTTACCTTGGTTTCTTCCAAGAGGAAGAAAAGGAAACCGCTTCTGACGAACGACGCAGCCGTCCCGGAAGCCACACCGGCACGGGCACCTAAGACGCTGCGACCACCGCCTATCGTCGTCTATGGGGTCACCGACGTCCAGGGACTGATTGACCAGCTGTAGGGCGACATAGGTGATGCTTTCGGCTTGGAGGTTCGAAGAGCTTCCATCCGGATATTCACCTCCAACAGAGAGGGGCATGAAAAGGCACTCTCCTTGCTGTAGAGCAAGGAAATCCAGCACCACTCGCAGCCCATTGAAAGGGGACTAGGGATGAAGCTGTTCATCAAGGGCATCTCGCGATGGATAGCAGTCGATAAGGTATCCGAGGGACTCAGATCCCTCGGATACGAAATTCGCACCGTACGTCGCCTTACGGTCACGGAGGACGGAAAAACGGTCCCCATAGATCGCCACGTAGTGAACGTGGTAAAGACTCCATCGGCCATCGCCCCCGGGGACATCCGCCAGCTCTGCCACTGCTACGTCACTGTGGAGCGTTACCGTGGAGACAGAGGTCCACTCCAGTGCAGCAACTGCATGCGGTTTGGACACATCGGCATAGCTTGCTGGTGTGCGAAACGCTGCATGCGCTGTGCTGGTGCACACGCAGTGGAGGAATGCTCTCGAGGAAGGGGAGATGAGGCCATCTGTGCGAACTGCGGAGGACCTCATGCGGCCGTCTCTCGCCGGTGTCCCGCCTTTCAGGAGGCGGATCGGCGACAACACGCTAACGCACGGAAGCCAGCACCAGGGAAGCAGGATCCCAAGAAACTGGCAGCGGAACCGGGACGAAAACCATCCCGACAAGTCGATCACGCTACAACCTACGGAGCAATCCTCAAGGGCCCTTCTCAGGACCAGGTTCAGCCTGTCTCCAAAGAAGAGGGGAAAATGAAGGTGGAGATCATAGATCCACCCAGGGATGCTGAGGCGGTCCGAGAACCGCCACCAGGGCCAGCCTTAGGAGAGGGCAACACGGGAAACTTGTCACCCCTCGACAGCCTCCCTCCAAAGGAAGCGACCCTTCCTTTTACTTCCGAATGGAAGAAGAAGAAAAAGAAGCAGAAGAAGAAATCCCCGATCACCGCCGGGGAAGAAGGAACAGCCATTATGAAGCCAACCCAGAGGGCGCTTGGGAACACCCTCAGAACGGCAAGTGAAGAAGGCGAAAAACCAAAGCAGCAACAGGAATAACGGAGAGAGGGGACATCGACTGATAAGTCTCCAGTTTCCGCAGAGTCCTCGCTGACACCAGGCGGAGAGGACCAGGAATTATGGCAGACCATTGCCGTTATTGCATGCACCTAAAGAAACTCGTCACCTGGACGCAGGGCAAACTTCTCCTCTCACTCCTGGAGGAGCTGGTGCGCATCAGGATCGGAAATTCAACCAACCATGGCTGAACGACCCGGTTTGCTTGCGCAATGGAACGCCAACGGAATTCTTCGCTGACGCGAGGAATTACGGGCGTTCCTCCAGGAGTCATAGTCGCAGCTGTCAATGAGGCGCACCTTCGGCCAACGGACGCCTGGAGGTTACCTGGCTGGATCATCTATAGGGCGGACAGGGATCCCAGGCGACAACGACTTAGGGCATCCGGAGGTTTGGCCATCCTCGTCCACAGGTCCACCGAGCACCGAGCATGCAGAGAGATTTCTCACCCGCATGCGGAGACTGTTCCGGTGGACATACGGACAAGAGGAGGATGGCTCCGGGTCTCATCTCTGTATTTCCCACCCGGGAAACCTTGGGATACGGATCTCATCCAGTACCTTACGGGGGACAGCGGACCATTGGTCATCTTGGGGGACCCAAGCATCCTACTTGGAATTCTCGGTCCTCGAACCCGAGAGGAGAATCCCTGTGTCAGCTAGCAGATGCAAAAGGCCATCTTAGGACCGGCGATACCCACGCACGAACAAGGGGACGTTTTAGACATTGCGATTGCTCACAATGTAAGAACGTCCCTGAGTTTGTACACGTGCATGGAACTGTCGTCGGACCACAACCCGATCATCCTGGCAGTGGGGAGCCGAATCCCAGTGCTATCCTCCACCCGACGATTTGATCTGTCGTCGGCCGACTGGAGCAGTTTCCGCAACGTCATCGCTGAGGAGCTGCCAAGAGAGCCACTTGAGCCGACTTCACCGGAGATGGCCGATCAAATGGTCAGCCACCTCACAGTAGACGGCGCAATGAAGGCCTCGATACCGCTAAAGGAACAATGGATCTCGTACCTTCGGGTTCCACTTCCAGCGGCGGTTAGAGGCCTCATTGCGTGGCGAAACAGCGTGCGGCGCCAATGGCAGAAATATCGTACAGCGGACGTGAAAAGGCAGCTCTCAGAGCTTAACGTTGCGGTACAGGATGCCCTCCGGGAGGTCCATTCGGACCACTGGGAGGCGCACCTGCGGGAGGAGCTCCTTTCGGAAGACGGCAACGAGGACGTGCCGTCGGTGTGGAATATATGCCTGGGGCTGCGGGCTCCTCAAAGACTGGACCCGATTATTACCGACGGAGACAGGGAGGCACGATCTCCCATGGAGAAGGCGGAACTGCTCGCTGATCACTTGGCCCGCAGGTTTTCACCCAATCCTGGGAGTTCCGCTTCTGCCAAGATTGAAGAAGAAATCGGGGCGTCGGAAAGAGCCGGAGACGCCGATCTGGAAGGCGCCTCGGAAATTCCGAGATTCGACGAGAAGGACGTCATATGGGCAATACGTCAGCTCCGCACGAGGAAAGCCCCCGGAAGCGACAACAGTCCCAATGTGGTCATCCGGGAGCTTCCAAAGGCGGCGGGGAAGTACTTGACAACGCTCCTGTGTCAGGATTTCCTACTTCCCGACCTTTTGGAGAAGAGCGAGAATCGTCCGCCTGCCGAAGTCGCAGAAATTGGAGGTGGGTCCCGGGGAATTCTGGCCTATCTCCTTGCTCGACGGCTTCGGTAAGATATTCGAGCGACTGCTGTAACGGCCGCTGGCTGATTTCGTCCGGGAGAATAACAACCTCCCGGAGGAGCAGTTTGGTTTCCGTGCGCAGCATTCCACAGTCCATCAGCTGTTACGAACGGCGGATTTCATCACGGACAGCTTCAACAGGAATAGGCGGTTGGTGGGGCCTTCTTCGACGTCAGTAAGGCGTCCGATCGCGTCTGCCATCCGGCTCTCCTGTTGAAAATGAGATGACTCCTTTTCCCACCTTGGATTTTACGGATGGTTCACTCCTACTTGAGAGACGGGACATTCACCGTGCAATGGCTCGGGGCGAATTCAGGGGTGCGTCGGATTTCCGCCGGCGTGCCCCAGGGATCAGTCCTTGGGCCACTGCTTTACAATATCTGCTCCCACGACATTCCAACTCGTCGTGAGAACCTCTAGATCCTGTCTCTCTATGCCGACGATACGGCCCTCCTGTGCTGTTCCTAGCAGAAGGTGACCGCGGTGCGAAGACTGAAGAGCGCTGTGGCGGATCTCCTAGAATGGTACAGCCGATGGCGCTTTGCTGTTAACGCACAGAAGATGAAGGCGATCATCTTCCATCCGGGAAATAGTCGGCCGCCAAGAGTGAACCTAACTGTGAACGGAGTCGTCCTACCGTGGGAATCCGAAGTTACCTACCTCGGAGTGCTGATGGACCGGAAACTCCTTTGGAACGCCCGAGCGCTTCGCGTATGTAAACAGGCATTAGCAGCACTTAGTCGGCTCTAGCCGATTATCCGCCCGCCGGTCCTGAGGATGGACACGAAGCGTAGACTGTACCAAGCGTTCGTGCTGCCTGTCTTCACGTACGCTGCTCCGGTATGGTCAGGAGTATCGCGAACGAATCTTGCTCAAATTCAGGTGGAGCAGAATCCTGCTCTCCATGACATCATGGCACGCGGTCGTTACGCCGCGTTTCCGAGATGCACGAGGACGGAAAGCTGGAAACCCTGGACGTCCTTCTGCCTAGAATCTCTGGAAAACTCTTCAGAAACGCGGTAGAAGCGGAAGTAAAAGTACGAGGGTCATCCGGAAAGTAGTACCCGTTCGTGCCGCATGAAGTGCTGACGACGCGAGTAGCCGCTGGACGAGGTCAGATAGCTTCAGTGGCTTGTCTGCCTTCTCTGAGCCAAGTTGCGTGACGCTAGCATTGCCTGTGTTGTTTCTGTGATTGTTTACAATGTTTAAAAAAATTGAGAACGCCGCCAGTTGTGAAGTGAGGGCAGTGATTAAATTCCTCAATGCAAGAAACGTTCGCCCATGTGATATTCATCGCCAATTAAAGGAGGTGTATGGAGACAATGTAATGGACGAGTCGTCTGTTCGGCGGTGGTGTCGCAACTTCAACATGGGGAGGGGGAACACACACGACGATGAGCGTTCGGGGAGACCGTCTGTCATTACAGACCAACTGGTGAGCTCAGTTGACGAATTCGTGAGGAACGATCGGCGCGTCACAATTGATGACATCTGTGAGCATTTTCCCAATGTTTCTCGTAGTAGTTGGAACGGAAAGTTGGCTCACGGGAGATATAGCAAACAATGAGGTATTTCCAAACGGTTTCACAATTTACAGAAGGGACAAACCAAATAGATTGGCAGTATTCATTACAGTAAAGTCACATCTTAGTAGCCAACGATATGAATGCGACGTAAATGACATAGAAAGCGTTTGGTGCAACATTAAGGACTATAATGGCAGAAGCCTATTCGTGTGTTCATTTAATAGACCCCCAGCTTCTAACACAGATGTCCTACACAAGCTCGACGAACAAATATCCACTCTCAGCAGCAGACATAGCAACAGTATTATCATAATCGCTGGTGACACAAATCTACCGTCAATTGACTGGGACAACTACTGCGTAGGAAAATCTGCCAAAAACCGAGATTCATGCCAAGAGCTCCTTCATATATTCACAAAACACTCCTTAGAACACATTGTTCAAAATCACCAACACAGGACCAAAGCATACTAGATATCTCTGCGACTTCTATGCCCGAAATCATTGCTAACATGGAAATAATAGACGGAATCAGTGACCATAAGGCTATTCTTGTAGAGTTAAAAACTAAGTTCGTCATAATAAACAAAGATAAGCGTAAAATATACGTATACAACAAGACAAATTTTAACGTACTACGAGAATATTTAAAAATAAAATTACCAGAATACAAGACAAAAACACTGACAACCAATACAGAGAACATTTAGAATTATTTCTTAAATATTTTACGCGATGGAATGAAGACGTACATCCCGTCCAAACTCAAATGCGACAGTAAGGAACCTAGATGGTACAACGGGGAAGTCAGATCGGCATTAAGAAGGCAAAGAAAGCTACAGTCAAATTTCAAAAAGAGTTTAAAAAGTGACGATATAGTTTATATGAATAAATCCAAACAGCAACTAAAAGAATTTCGTAGTAAGACGAAAAGTATTATGCGCACAGCACTACACTCTTTTAAATCTAAAATGCTTAGCGAATATCTTGAGGAAAATCCAAAGTCATTCTGGTTCTATGTTAGGGAAATACAGGGTAAAAGTCCAACTGTTCATTCTTTGAAGACGGAAAATGGAGAAATCATTACAGATAGCGTGATAAAGGCAAATATTTCAAACCATTTTTTTCCAGAGCGTCTACAATAAAAACACAAACGCACCAAACGATCCTCCACACCCACCCGAGGAACACATGAGCGATATAACACCGACCAAGAAGGGAATAAAACATCTGCTCCGTAGCATCAAAGCTAACAAAGCACCTGGTCTGGAAGAAATACCTGCTAGAACATTGAAGATATTAGCTGAAGACATTTCCCCGTCTTTAGAAACTGTCTTTCTGAAATCGTTGGAAGGACCTCGCGACTGGATGTTAGCTCGTATAAAATCCTCCTTCTATAAAGGCGGCGATAGAGATAAACCAACCAATTTCCGACCCATTTCTTCAGCATTAGTATCTTGCAAAATATTAGAACACATTATTGCCAGTAGCATTATGAGATTTCTTGATATTAAGAAGACACTAATCCACAACCAGCACGGATTTAGGAAAAGCAGATCTTGCGAAACACAACTTGGTCTCTTCATTCACGATATACTTAGATCGGGAGAAAACAACACAAAAGTCGATGCAGTATTCCTGGATTTCAAAAAAGCCTTCGATGAATTCCCACACAGTAAATATTTACACAAAATTAAATGCTATGGTATCAATGAGAAAATAATAAATTGGATCAGAGAGAAACAAGTAGTAGTCATAGATGGGTTGTGCTCAACGGATAGAGATGTAACTTCGAGTGTCCCTCAGGGAAGTGTAATAAAGCCGCTTCTGTTCTTAATATACATTAATGACGTAAGCTCTCACGTTGGTAGCAATCTCAGATTATTTGCTGCCGACACGGTGGTATACGGTGAAATAAGATGCCACCTAGATCACGAGCTACTCTCTAGAGACTAGGTCTACCTACGCAGCCATTTAGCATGTTTAAAGATGGATGATGCAATTCCGAAACGACAGTTTCCTTTGGAAGGATTTGAATAATATTTTCTTTGGTGATCCTGAAGGGTGATGCTCTTTTTTACGAAGAACAGGGGCTGAAAAAATTAAATATTTAACCTTGCGTAAGTGTTCTCCAGCCAAGAAATACCCTCTTCAAGGGCAAGTAGTTTAATGGAACGCACCCTCCCCCGGAAAGACGTGCGTAATTTAAGGACAGCCCCTATATCTACGAGGTCGCCACGAAGGCAGGGAGAGTTTGGTCACCGGCCATCAAAAAGTAATGGTTGACTGGTTATTAATGGTATCCGGGAAGTTCAATTTGTCGTAATTTATGTTTACTTATGTCACGGTCTCCGATTGTTTGAGTGAAATAATGATCCTTTGTATGGGTAGGTTGTCTACGCGATTCCCCTTGTCTTTTACCATTGCAGTCTTGCCAACAAACTTATTACGGCGCTAGGATTATTGTCTCCCATTGTCATCGTTAAAATCTAATGGTTTAGTACTTTTATCGTTAGCTTCCAAAAGTCATGCATGTGATTTTTCGAACCGATTTTAAGGTTATTTTTATCTATCTAAAAGCTTATAAATCTTGCCTGATCTATTCGTGATTCAGGAGGCTCCCATCCTAACGCCTTCAAAACTACCGTGACGTTGACTCGATTCTCGTGGTAATTTTTAACAATCATAGTGGATTTTCTCTGTTAATTTATCAGTTCCATAACTAATTTTTTTCCCATGTATCCCAAATAATTTCCACGCATTCCAAACGTGACCTTACCTAAAGTAACAATTATCTCTTACTTTTCCATTGCATTTTCCCACAACTCTTCTAATGATTCCTAGCCTCTTTACATCGAAACATATACATCCACACAATACCCTGCAAGCCGTCGTAAGGACGTGTGGCAGAGGGTGATAACTTGCCAGCCATTCAACATGTATTCCCTCTATTTGCTCACGCATCAGGCATCTCGCGAACCTCAAAAAACCCGCGTGGAAAGGGGGCGACCGAACACCAATCATGCAATATTCCTACATATGTTGCGAGTGTTTAATGGTTGGGAGGTATTCCTTTGCCTACACAAGTAGGACAAGAAAATATATTCAAAGAGGGCAGGGTCACACATGCAATCCAGACACTTATTACTGGTTAGTATTGTACACATTCCAGGTGGACAATTCACAAATACGATAGACAATATGTATGCATTCACCTACGCCCCACCTGGCCTAAGGGCGCACGGCGGGGGGCGTAAGGACTGCAGACTTGGAGAGTGTTTTGTGGCAATTTAATCCTCTATACCCATGTTTTCGACAGTGCGTACCTATTACTCTCTCAAGTGTTCCCCCTTTAATTTTTGTCGCGAATAGTGCGCGAGGAAAACGAATACTTTAATCTATCAGTTCGATAGTCTCTCTAATTCTGCGAAAATTGTCGGCCCTGTCTATTTAATTAGGGGGCGTAATTGTAATCTTCAATGTCGGATGCAAAACCAAACGCTTTACATCTTCGTAGTAAGTGCGATCTAGCCCTGAGTCTTCTCATATCTAAAGGTTCCCACCCCAGAACCTCTATTAAGTGTCTAACGTAAATCCTGACCTGCGTATTCTTCTAATATGTGGGCTCCATCAAAGGTTTTAATGTCAATGCCACAACAACGTGTGTGACCTGTTCTGAAATGCTGAACTCGGCATTATCTATTTTATAATATATGCCTTGTTTATCTTTCCCTGGGGACGTGGTATTCCAGTGGGCAGAGCGTCGGACCACTTGGAAGAGTTCGATTCCCCGTGAAACCTCTGGACATCCTCAGCTTCACGAGAGCCGTGAGGGATTTTCCGCGTGCCACATCGTCCCGGAAAACCACAGGCGGAACATGGATACCCATCTTCTTTCATTTTATTTCGAAGTGAATTCTTTCTCGAAAATGGTTCACAAACACAAGCGCAAACTCGTGCATGCCCAAGGCGAGAGGGTGGGCCGTAGGGTGTCCCCGCTTCGAGACAGCCTCCGCCCCTTCGCTGATCGCCTCCATTGGCCCTTATTTGCTTTGGTCGAGCCAGGTCTGGCGAACGTGCTGAAAAAGGGAAGAAGCACACAGAGAAGAATGAAAAACTGTACTTTTCCCTTAGCGTGCCCTCGAAACGCAAATCAGGGCCACAGGGTCTGAAGGCCTTGCGTGGACCCTTTGATGGCCTCTTGAGACCCCCCTTTTTCCACACCCGACGGTGGATGAAGGACGTTCCTCGCCCTCCTTCCATGGTTATTCATCGCTCCGATCCGTCGGATCGCCATCTGAAGGGTGGGGAAAAAGAAACCTTCCGGCCGTGCCCCGTATGTCGCTGCGTCGTGTGGCCTGGGAATAAAAGAACGCATGATAGCGAATCTGCGGCGCCCGTAAATCGTTTTAATCTGGGACAGCAGGCCTAAGCTATTGTGTGAGCGGATAGTCGTTATTCATGCTTAAGGAGAGTTTCCATCATGGGTAATACGTGCCCTGGAATTATAGCAATGTCTGAATCGATTTAAAATACCCGTAATCAAACGAAGTATCCCGCAGACCAGCCATTGGCGGGGGTTGGCAGGGGGTGATTCAGCTGTACGCTTGCAGCATAACAATTAACCTTTGCTTTAGTGGTGGTTGAAATCGAAAACAAAGGCCCGAATGTATTTCTTTAAAAGCAAGCAGTTAATGATTCAGCGAATGAAGCATGGCTGGCTACCTGACACCCCCTGCCAAAGGCCTTGGCGGCGTACTGCGAGGTATTGCGTAGATGCAGATGTAAGTGTTCAATTCTTCTCTTCGCGTGCGAGACAAGTAGCTAGGAGGATGAACTTCATAAAATAAGAATTATATAAAATAATGACCTCATGCAGTTTTTCTGACTTCTCATTCTTCGTGAAGAAAATCATATCGTAAATCTGTGAAATGTCATGCTCTCTCCAACTCTAGTATGACTAGAGAAATAATACGAATATAATTTCAAAATCATTTGCTAAAGAGACCTGCTTCTAATTTATGCTAGAGATTCACATGTAATTTATAACCCTTGCTCCATGAGTTATTCCCAACAAAGCTCCTCTAATAATCTATGAAATCTTACATCTTTATAACAATTATTTACAAATCTATCTCTTCTAAGCTGCACGTAACCGAATGCAGTAATGAAACGGACTTCTTGACGATACCGTATGATAGGGTACTTTTATTTTTCTTTAAGATTTGAATTCTAAGCTTTACTCCCAGGATAAAGTAATAATATATGACCTCTCTTACCTTGTGATGGAACTTGGGCAATGTTTCGGTGATGACAAAATCATTCAGAAAATCAAAATTTCATGAAAAATTGCAAAATTTCATATGATCAACAATGAATGCCTCCGTAAAGAACTGCGACGAACTGCGACGTAATCAAATACTGCGAGTTTACTGTTAACTGTTATGTTAATGGATTTAATGTAAAGAAAAAATAAAAGTGGTCCAAAACCCCTCCTTGGGAAACATCCGATATGAATTGTCTTATTGGTTTTGTTTTATTTAGTACCCTGCGAGTCATCACTAGGGAGTGTGGCAGGAGGTGAGTACACACCAGACTAATTTGGACGATAATGTTTAGCTCTACTGCGGTCGGGCAATGTTAGTCTGATCCCCTATCGTTCGGGTAACAAATGGAACTTAAATCCATCTGTTCTACACTTAATCTCTCTAATTTTATTGACATGATCTCTCCTACCGTAGAACGATGGGGGTAATAATATATTTTCAGCAATACTGCTAACGAGACTCCCTAGCAATTTACGCAAGACATTTAATCTGTAACTTAACCATCGTTCGGTGGGCGATTCCCAGCCTAGCTGCTCAAATATTTTGGATACGCTACGAAGTTAATCATAATAACGTTTTACAAATCTAGCTCCTCTACGCTGCACGCAATTCAGTTCGGAAAACGTACTACTCAACTATAGTACTTCAATCTGTAATTTAGCCTTCGCTGCATGAGTGATTACTAGCATAGCTCCTCTAATAATTTTGATACGCTAACTGCTTAGCAGCTGAAGCTCTCAGGAACGACACTTTCTTGTGTCGCCCACTGCAAATCGACTCACTCGATCTTCAACACCGTTCTCAAGAGAACCTCCTCAAACCCCAATCTCCCCCCCCCCCCCCCACAGGGTCCCACGAAGGGTGCTGGGTGCGATACAACCCTGGAGAGCGCCCTCTCTCTCTCGCGTTCCCACACTCCTTCCTCCCCCTCCCCTCTCCGGATCCCAGATAGGCACAATGGCCCTTCAGGGTTTGCCTCCACCCTTGATCCCCACTCTGGAACCTTTTATTCCTCCCGGGAGAAGAGACGGAAGTCCTCGGTGTGCCAAAGGTCCGCTCCTTGTGCCAATTCCCTTCCCACGCACCCCCCACTGCCTCAACCTCCCCCTTCTTCCTCTCTCTCTCTCTCGATTCCCGCGACCCCCACTCCCACAGAAACAACCTCCGAGCGAAAATATACAAAGAAAAAAAACACCCCCTCGCTCCCGCATGTCATCCCCACCTGCCATTTCTGTAGCCTGAACCCCCAGCATTCACCCCTCTTTCACCCTCGTGAAAAAGGAAGAACACGACCTCGGACTAACACAAAAATCACACATTTCGTGCATCGCACCTATTGAGTCCTACAGGGAAGCGTGATCGGTCCACCTCGTTTTTCCCTTCTGCACTAATGGCAATAATTTGTGAAGCAGGCAGCCGACGAAGTCAGGTTAATCAACGCCCATTGCTGTCAACCACCGAGCTCTAAGCAATGAATCGAAATAAAAGGTGATAACGATTTCTATCCCCTACACCTCCATGTTTCCCTGAAAGTCAACCTTTAGGGTAATCGGCAGGGAGTCATTCAACACCAGTCATTCAGCGTCAAAAAAAAATTTTTTTAGCATTTAATTCCAATATAAATTTAAAATAATTCAAATAAACAGCCACCTTACATTACATGCACTACGGTATTTAAATGAGAATACACTCCCCAGTCATACAGGAGGATCTGTTGATCAACGAAAAGGACGATAAACTAAGACTATGAATGGTACTTTGGACCAAAAAGCAAAAATTCTTTCTTCTATGATACTTTCAACCTATGAGTCCCCGCTGATGGTGGCTTGTTGAGCATCATGTAACATAGGTGTAAGTGAATGTACCCCAGGAGGTAGGGTGGAGGTGTTGGGCGAGGAATCGAAATTGTCGAGCCTAGACAATGAATGACGTAATGTCGGCGTCATGGCCCTCGATCAGTCGCAAATTGCACGCGCATCAATCGTGTGCAATTCGTCGAGACCGTGACGTCACAACCTCGGTATTGCCCGGGTGACGACAACTGCTGCGAGGTCTTGCTGCACACAGCCGACGGGCACGAATCGTCAGGAGGGGATGGGGGCCGACATTTTGGGGGCGGAGAGATTTATGTCGGGGAAGAGGTTTCGTGGGAATCGGGTCGGCTCGGCGGAGAGAAAGGGAGGGGCGGGGAGGACTTCGGCGAAACCAGACACGCATGAATCCAGAATTGTATTCCTTCTGCCCTCCATACTTCTTCCCCCTCTGGAATCACCAAGTTCGACAGCACGACTTCAAACTCTTAGATTAATGCAAATAGCTGTATGTTCAACCCTCACCCAGAGGTATGTATTACTTCTTACACCATGCTACATCGATAGTGGATGGTCTGCTGAGAGAATTTGAGAGGGATTTCGAATATCAAACCTATCGATACATAAGGAACAACTTTCCCTCCTCACAATTCGAGATCACAGCAGCACGGAAACGCAAGTCACGACAATTTGAACTTCTCCAGTATCATTAACCACCAAAATCACCCCGAGATAACCTGACACCCACTGCCAACTGTCTTCCTGATGTCGTTTAGGTTAGGATTTAGGTGTCCTATTCTCTCCCTTCCTCCATGCATCGACATCAACGTTATCACTCCGCCAGGCGCCCATAAGGCGTTTGGCAGGGGGTGTTATGTCATCAGATTTCAGTAAATGAATAAATAGTTTGTCTCTCCCAGCCTTGGTCATCTGGCATTGTTCTTTTTTTGGTTTTTTGTCTTCGTTTTTGTCGTGAACGTGAAGCGTGATACATTCTGAACATGTTTCACCCAGGGGAAGTCATGAGTAAGGACACAGCGATTAAGTATTTAATCGATTCCACAATCTTATTTTTGATATTTATGATGAAGTGAGCCTTCAGGGGGGATCGGCTCCTATTTAAAAAATCCCTTCAACACAATTTTTACTCTTTTTATCACAAGTGACTTCTTCATCTACGTATGTACAATACCCTGTAAGCGCAGCAAGGGCGTATGGCGGGGGGTGTTCGGTCACCACCCGTAAAACACAATAAAACCACATTCAAAGTTAACAAAAGCATGTCAATTAACACCCAAATAGACGGATGTATTCATGCAAAACCCATTTTGCCTCGAACACATGCGAATACAATTACTTTCAGCTAGCGACAGCTACACTCACGAGTGTACCAGATATCTTTACCATGTTTAATCTTGTCTTTGCTTGTAACTCTAATGCATGTACTATTTCTATAATGACTTGGATTTCTTACTATTATGATTCCTTCAAATTGAGTAGTTTCAGGCGTGATGTGGTGGAAATCGATCTTAATGAATGATTGATTTTGTAATTTTCCACTAGATAAAATTTTTACTTAACGACCGTTTTTCGTTGTATTACATCATCATTACCTGATGATTATGTCATACTTCGAAACCCGGTCGGAAAATAAATTTTATCCAGTGGATTAATGCTACTATCAGTCATTCATTATGATCCTAGTTGCCCGTGGAAAGAACGAATATTAGTATCTCTAAGTACTTGAATCTATCTCCCTTATTTTATCTATGTGGTCTGATCTACCTAAGTAGTGTGGGGACATTATAGTAATTTCTTTAGTCCCATCGTAAAACTCGTTTGTTCGGAACCTTTCTAAAAGTCTTAATCTCGCTTGTTCTCTTCGTATTTCAAGTGTCTTTTGGAGCAAGGTTTGGTTGGCCTTTCTTTCTATGTTCTGTAAACTCAATGTTATTGCTGCTCGTCTTGACCGTGGCGTGGGTGCCCCCCCTTGACGCGCCCCTGCCCCCCTCATCTACATCTACATCTACTCAATACCCCGCAAGCCGCCGCAAGGGCGTGTGGCGGGGGGTGCTAGGACACCACCCATAATTAAGAAAAGAAAAATAATAAAAAAAAAATCGCATGCAATAACGACAAAATCATATATTAAAAAAAAAAAAAAAAACATGGCATACATTCATGCATGAACACTTACACCCCACACACATGCAAACACTCAAACTACCAACTAACATACACCTGCCGGGGAATCGGAGCGGACTTCGTTGATCTGAGGCCCGTCCTCTCATCGTGTCGGGTACCCCTTAATCGCTCCGGGGTCCATTATACTGCCGAGGCATCGCAGTTGGTAGCGCGTAGGTTACACGAACACGTGTCGAGGGTTTAGCATAGCTGGTAGGCAAGAGCGTAGGTCATATATTGGGAAAAATAAAGTAGAATCCAGCGCTTTTTGTCAATTCAGTTCAGGTAATGCCTCTCAAATCCCCAAAAATATTGAACAAACAAGCACTTGCGTTAAAACAACATATAACCCACGTAAATTTAATAAAATTGGTGCCTCTACATACATAACAGATAGCAATGCAAGTGAATGTAATTCTTTTGTCTCTGTTCACCACGAATCGTCTCAAAACAGTTTTGTTAGCGTACATAAAACCGAAAAATAGAAGTTATTAGCCATATTAAAATTATAACATTAAATTGCCGTAGCATTAGAAACAAAATATCGGATATTGAACATATTTTTGTCAGTACAAACGCAGACATAGTAGTTGGAACAGAAAGTTGGCTCACGGGAGATATAGCAAACAATGAGGTTTTTCCAAACGGCTTCACAATTTACAGAAGGGACAGACCAAATAGGTTGGGTGGGGGAGTATTCATTGCAGTAAAGTCACATCTTAGTAGCCAGCGATATGAATGCGACGTAGATGACATCCCCGTCTCCAACAGGTACCAGGTGTTGTCGGATGACAGCACCACCGTACCTGCAGCCCCTACCCCTACTCCGAGGGCACTGCCTAGGGTAAGACGTCAGGGAACGGGAAGGGAGGGAATTGTAGTAATAGGTAGCTCGAATGTCCGTCGTGTAATGGTCCCATTGAGGGAAAGGGCGCGCCGCGTAGGCGCCGATCAACGGGTGACCGCCTGGTGTATACCAGGCGGAGGAGTCCCTCAGGTGACGAAGGCGATCGAGGCGGCGGTCAAAGGCACGAAGTGCTCTAGGCTGCAGGTCGTGGCCCATGTGGGCACCAACGACGTCACGGACCGTGGATCCGAGGAGGTCCTCCGTTCCCTTAGGGAACTGAGCTCCGAGGTGAAGCGCGTCCAGGGCGTCGAGGGGGTTCGGCTGGGACTAACGGTCTGCAGCATCGTTCCGAGGGAGGATCGCGGGTCTCTGGTTTGGAGCCGAGTGGAAGGCATAAACCAGAGACTATCGAGATTTTGCTCGGACATAGGAGCCTCCTTCGTCGACCTGAGACCAACCCTCCGATCTTGCAGGACTCCCCTTAACCGATCTGGGGTCCATTACACGGCGGAAGCGGCGAGTAAGGTAGCGGATAGGATACTCGACCACTGTAGGCCTTTTTTAGGATAGAGGGCAGGTCACTTAGTGGGTCAATAACATCTGGGGATAGCGCGTATAATATTATTAATAAAAATATAAAAGTCACCGACAACACTGGCATTGATTTAGAAAGAATTGTGACACGCACTTCCCCACAAAGGCGTCCTAAATTACAGTCAGACACTAATAAGGACGTTATTCAACATCAAAATAATTTAACTATACTTGTTATAAATTGCAGAAGCCTCAAGAACAAATCAGCGGATCTAGAACACATAATCCAAACTCATTCCGCTGATATAGTATTAGGCACAGAGAGTTGGCTGTGCAATGATATTAATGACCAAGAAATTTTCCCAATAGATTTCAAAGTTTACCGACACGATAGAGATACAAGACCCGGAGGAGGGGTTTTCGTGGCAGTTAAAAGTCATTTTGAAAGCAGGCAAGTTTCATTTGAAAATAATAACATAGAAAGTGTTTGGTGCACCTTACTACGGACCAATCAACCCAACATAAATTTATGCTCTTTCTACAGACCTCCAGACTCAGATTTGAAAACACTTCACACCCTCAACGATCAAATTCACAAGTTTACACGTAAATATAATAACAGCATAAACATAATTGGTGGCGACTTTAACCTCCCTGGTATGGATTGGGACAGCAATATCGTTAAATCTGGGACCCGCGATCGCGAATCTTGCAATTCCATGATAAAATTGGTTCAAAGAAACTCCCTCCATCAAGCAGTACGCATGCCCACCCGTGGAAAGAACATATTGAATCTATTTCTTACAAACACGCCGGAACGTATTATTAGTGTATCAACTGATGAGGGCTTGAGTGACCATAAAGCAATTAATGTCCATTTGGACATAGCAATAAAAAAGATTGTTAAACCAAAAAGAAAAATTTATAATTACCATAAAGCAGACTTTGAATCTTTTGCCAATCAATTAAACTCTTCACTACCCGAGTTCAAAACCCGCTTAAGTCATGTCAACGTGGAAGAAACTTGGACAGAATTTGTCAATATCATGCAAAAAGGAATCGTAGATTTCATACCTATAAAATACGTTAAAGCAAATCGCGACCCCAGGTGGTACAATAAAGACGTTAGAAAAGCCCTTCGAAAGCAGAGAATGCTACACTCTAGGGTAAAGAGGGCAGGCGTGAACACATCATCTCCTGAGAATACACAATTATGGGACACATATAGATCCTCTAAAATTGAAACCAAAAAACAATTACGTAGCGCCTTACTGGAATTTAAACGCAAAGTACTTTGCGAGCACTTGGACACTGACCCCAAAGCTTTCTGGTCATATGTTAGGGAAGTAAATGGGAGTAAACAAACCGTGGCTTGCTTAAGGGATTGTAGCAATATAATTCATACAGACAGCGAGGTTAAAGCTAACATCTTAAATTCATTCTTCCAAAGCGTTTTCTCGAATGATGTTGCCACCGCATATCTCCAAGAAACAATACACACTCCACCCATGGAAAAAATAACAGTGTACCAACAAGGAATTCTAAAATTACTTAATGAGATTAAACCCAACAAATCCCCGGGTCCCGAAAATATACCAGCTAGGGTGATAAAACATTTAGCTCCAAACATTGCCCCGTACCTTGAATTTATATTTAACAAATCCCTCACAGAGTGCAAAGTACCTAAGATTTGGAAAACCGCGCAAATAACGCCTATTTTTAAAAGTGGTGACAGGGAGGATCCCAGTAATTACAGTCCTATATCTCTCACTTCTATCTGTTGTAAAATCTTAGAGCACATAATTGTCAGTTCAATAATGAGACACCTTGACAATATTAACTTTTTAAGTGACAATCAACACGGATTCAGGAAAACCCGCTCCTGCGAAACCCAATTAGGATTATTTACACATGATTTACTTGTATCTGGTGAGAGAGGTAGGCAAGTGGATGCCATCTTCTTAGATTTTCAAAAGGCATTTGATAAGGTCCCACATGGTAAACTCATTCATAAATTAAAGGTCGCGGGTATAAACAAGGGCGCTATAAGTTGGGTTAAAGATTTTCTTTCAGAGCGGGAACAGAGGGTAGTCCTTGATGGCGCTAGTTCCGACAGCGTTCGAGTCACGTCGGGGGTACCTCAGGGAAGTGTGATCGGGCCGTTACTTTTCTTGATTTTTGTTAACGATTTGAACCGCGAAGTGAAAAGTAACATTAGGATGTTTGCGGATGACACGGTGATCTATCGGGAGATATCTGGGGATGAGGATCGTTTTATTCTAGCGCAGGATTTCTACATCTACATCTACTCAATACCCCGCAAGCCGCCGCAAGGGCGTGTGGCGGGGGGTGCTAGGACACCACCCATAATTTAGAAAAGAAAAATAATAAAAAAAAATCGCATGCAATAACGACAAAATCATATATAAAAAAAAACATGGCATACATTCATGCATGAACACTTACACCCAACACACATGCAAACACTCAAACTACCAACTAACATACACATGCACCTGAAAGTATACCTAACATCTCTATAGTGTTTACATCTACATCTACATCTACTCAATACCCCGCAAGCCGCCGCAAGGGCGTGTGGCGGGGGGTGCTAGGACACCACCCATACTTTAGAAAAGAAAAATAATAAAAAAAAAAATCGCATGCAATAACGACAAAATCATATATAAAAAAAAAAACATGGCATACATTCATGCATGAACACTTACACCCCACACACATGCAAACACTCAAACTACCAACTAACATACACATGCACCTGAAAGTATACCTAACATCTCTATAGTGTTTAATTTTGTGCCGACTTGTAAATTCAAAGTTTTTAATATTTCTAAAGTGACTTCGGTTTCTTGCTATTATGATTACTGATTGTTCGGGGAAAGAATGAGTATTTGTACCTATCTGTCTTGGAATCTATCTCCCTTAGTTTATCTTTGTGGTCTGATCTACCTAAGTAGTGTGGGGCCATTATAATTCCTTCAGTGTCATATTTAAACTCGTTTGTTCTGAACCTTTCTAAAAGTCTAAGCCTCGCTTGTTCTCTCCGCACTTCAAGTGGTTCCCAGCCTAAATTCCCTAAGAGACCTGTCACACTTGTGTTTTTATCATAACAATTTTTAACAAATCTAGCGGATTTTCTCTGGACTTTATCTAATTCTTTTTGCCAAATTTTCTCCCACGGATCCCAAATACTTGCGGCATATTCCAAATGAGGTCTAACTAGAGCAAAATAACACCTCTCTTTAACTTTTTCATTACATTTCCCCACCATCCGTTTTATGAAGCCAAGTTTCTTTAAAGCTGATCCGCATATTGTCCTGATATGTGCTCCCCATGAAAGGCGTGGTGTTAGAACAACCCCCAAATATTTAACTTGATTTGCCGTAGTCAATACTGAACCCTCTATTTTGTAGTTTATATCCTGTTCCTCGCTTCCTTTATTCCAAAATTTCAAAACTGCACATTTATCTATATTAAGTGTTAATCCCCATTTATTGCACCATCCCGAGATATTGTCTAAGTCTCTAGAGAGTAGCTCGCGATCTAGTTGGCTCCTTATTTCCCTGTATATCACCGTGTCGTCAGCAAATAACCTTAGATTGCTACTAACGTGTGTGCTTAAGTCATTTATGTATATTAAGAACAGAAGAGGCCCTATTACACTTCCCTGGGGGACGCCCGAAGTAACTTCTCTCTCCGTTGAGCACAACCCATCTATGACTACTATTTGTTTGCGGTTTGACAAGAAGTCCCTAATCCAATTAATTATTTTCTCATTGATCCCATAGTATTTAAGTTTGTGTAACAATTTATTGTGTGGGACTTTGTCGAAGGCTTTTTTGAAATCCAGGAATACTGCATCGACTTGGGTGTTGTTTTCTCCCGATCTAAGTATATCGTGAATGAAGAGACAATTTTGTTCCGACTTGTAAATTCAAAGTTTTTAATATTTCTAAAGTGACTTCGGTTTCTTGCTATTATGATTACTGATTGTTCGGGGAAAGAATGAGTATTTGTACCTATCTGTCTTGGAATCTATCTCCCTTAGTTTATCTTTGTGGTCTGATCTACCTAAGTAGTGTGGGGCCATTATAATTCCTTCAGTGTCATATTTAAACTCGTTTGTTCTGAACCTTTCTAAAAGTCTAAGCCTCGCTTGTTCTCTCCGCACTTCAAGTGGTTCCCAGCCTAAATCCCCTAAGAGACCTGTCACACTTGTGTTTTTATCATAACAATTTTTAACAAATCTAGCGGATTTTCTCTGGACTTTATCTAATTCTTTTTGCCAAATTTTCTCCCACGGATCCCAAATACTTGCGGCATATTCCAAATGAGGTCTAACTAGAGCAAAATAACACCTCTCTTTAACTTTTTCATTACATTTCCCCACCACCCGTTTTATGAAGCCAAGTTTCTTTAAAGCTGATCCGCATATTGTCCTGATATGTGCTCCCCATGAAAGGCGTGGTGTTAGAACAACCCCCAAATATTTAACTTGATTTGCCGTAGTCAATACTGAACCCTCTATTTTGTAGTTTATATCCTGTTCCTCGCTTCCTTTATTCCAAAATTTCAAAACTGCACATTTATCTATATTAAGTGTTAATCCCCATTTATTGCACCATCCCGAGATATTGTCTAAGTCTCTAGAGAGTAGCTCGCGATCTAGTTGGCTCCTTATTTCCCTGTATATCACCGTGTCGTCAGCAAATAACCTTAGATTGCTACTAACGTGTGTGCTTAAGTCATTTATGTATATTAAGAACAGAAGAGGCCCTATTACACTTCCCTGGGGGACGCCCGAAGTAACTTCTCTCTCCGTTGAGCACAACCCATCTATGACTACTATTTGTTTGCGGTTTGACAAGAAGTCCCTAATCCAATTAATTATTTTCTCATTGATCCCATAGTATTTAAGTTTGTGTAACAATTTATTGTGTGGGACTTTGTCGAAGGCTTTTTTGAAATCCAGGAATACTGCATCGACTTGGGTGTTGTTTTCTCCCGATCTAAGTATATCGTGAATGAAGAGACCAAGTTGTGTTTCGCAAGATCTGCTTTTCCTAAATCCGTGCTGGTTGTGGATTAGTATTTTCCTACTATCAAGAAATTTCATAATATTAGTGACAATAACGTGTTCCAATATTTTACAAGAGATCGATGTTAAAGAAATGGGTCGGTAATTGGTTGGTTTATCCCTATCGCCGCCTTTATAGATGGGAGTTATATGGGCTAGCTTCCAGTCGCGAGGCACTGAGCCTTCTTCTATCGATTTTAGAAAAACAATATGTAAAAATGGGGCAATGTCGTCAGCTAATTCCTTTAATATTCTAGCAGGTATTTCTTCCGGACCAGGTGCCTTGTGTGCTTTGATACTACGGAGCAGATGTACTATTCCCTGCTTGGTCAGTGTAAGATCGCTCATGTGTTCCCCGGGTGGGTGTGGAGGATCGTTTGGTGCGTTTGTGTTTTTGTTGTAGACGCTCTGGAAAAAATGGTTTAAAATATTTGCCTTTTTCACGCTATCTGTAATGATTTCTCCATTTTCCGTCTTCAAAGAGTGAACAGTGGGACGTTTACCCTGTATTTCCCTAACATAGGACCAGAATGACTTTGGATTTTCCTCAAGATATTCGCTTAGCATTTTAGATTTAAAAGAGTGTAGTGCTGTGCGCATAATACTTTTCGTCTTACTACGACATTCTTTTAGTAGCTGTTTGGTTGTATTCACAAAACTTATATCGTCACTTTTTAAACTCTTTTTGAAATTTGACTGTAGCTTTCTTTGCCTTCTTAATGCCGATCTGACTTCCCCGTTGTACCATCTAGGTTCCTTACTGTCGCATTTGAGTTTGGACGGGATGTACGTCTTTATTCCTTCGCGTAAAATATTTAAGAAATAATTCCAAGTGTTCTCTGTATTTGTTGTCAGTGTTTTTGTCTTGTATTCCGGTAATTTTATCTTTAAATATTCTCTTAGTCCGTTAAAATTTGCCTTGTTGTATAGGTATATTTTACGCTTTTCTTTGTTTATTTTGACGAACTTAGTTTTTAACTCCACAAGAATAGCCTTATGGTCACTGATTCCGTCTATTATTTCAATGTTAGTAATGATTTCGGGCATAGAAGTCGCAAAGATGTCTAGTATGCTTTGGCCCCGTGTTGGTGATTTAACTATTTGTTCTAAGGAGTGTTTTGTGAATATATGAAGGAGTTCTTGGCATGAATCTCTGTTTTTGGCAGATTTTCCCACGCAGTAGTTTTCCCAGTCAATTGACGGTAGATTTGTGTCACCAGCGATTATAGTAATACTGTTGCTTTGTCTGCTGCTGATAGTGGATATTTGTTCGTCGAGCTTGTGTAGGACATCTGTGTTAGAATCTGGGGGTCTATAAAATGAACACACGTATAGGCTTCTGCCGTTGTAGTCCTTAATGTTGCACCAAACGCTTTCTATATCATCTACGTCGCATTCATATCGTTTGCTACTAAGATGTGACTTTACTGCAATGAATACTCCCCCACCCAACCTATTTGGTCTGTCCCTTCTGTAAATTGTGAAGCCGTTTGGAAAAACCTCATTGTTTGCTATATCTCCCGTGAGCCAACTTTCTGTTCCAACTACTATGTCTGCGTTTGTACTGACAAAAATATGTTCAATATCCGATATTTTGTTTCTAATGCTACGGCAATTTAATGTTATAATTTTAATATGGCTAATAACTTCTTGTTTTTCGGTTTTATGTACGCTAACAAAACTGTTTTGAGACGATTCGTGGTGAACAGAGACAAAAGAATTACATTCACTTGCATTGCTATCTGTTATGTATGTGGAGGCACCAATTTTATTAAATTTACGTGGGTTATATGTTGTTTTAACGCAAGTGCTTGTTTGTTCAATATTTTTGGGGATTTGAGAGGCATTACCTGAACTGAATTGACAAAAAGCGCTGGATTCTACTTTATTTTTCCCAATATATGACCTACGCTCTTGCCTACCAGCTATGCTAAACCCTCGACACGTGTTCGTGTAACCTACGCGCTACCAACTGCGATGCCTCGGCAGTATAATGGACCCCGGAGCGATTAAGGGGTACCCGACACGATGAGCGGACGGGCCTCAGATCAACGAAGTCCGCTCCGATTCCCCGGCAAAATCCCAGCAATCTCTCATTTAAACCCTCAATGCGGCTCCAAACGAGCCTTCCGCGGTCTGAACGCGGCACAATACTACATATACTTAATTTAATTGGGACCTTCAACTCTGCCTCGACTCGTTTCACCTCCGAGTGCATCTCCTTAAAGGAGCGCAGGATCTCTTCAGATCCACGTTCCGAGGCGTCGTTTGTCCCGACATGAGCCACAATGCGTAGCTTGGAGCAGCCCGTATTACTGACGGCCGCCTTCACCGCCAGCGTCGCCTGGGGTACCCCGCCGCCCGGTATACACCAGGACGACAAGAATCCAACACCTCCCTCCTGTTGGACTCTGCGGCGCAGCGGGTTCATTATACGCCGGACATTTGAACTACCTAATATAACGGTTCCCTCCCTCCCCGACCGCTGATGCCTTACCCTAGGCAGTGCCCTCGGAGTAGGGATAGGGGCTGCAGGTACGGTGGTGCTGTCATCCGACAGCACCTGGTACCTGTTGGAGACGGGGATGGTATCTGCCTCCGCAGAGTCCAAACCTCGCCGCAGCGTTACCTTCCCCTTGCCCCGAGAGACGACCCTCCAATCGTCCGACCTACGGGCGTGAGACACTCCCTCGTTGAGAGATGGGACACGGGGTAGGTCTCTAATCGCCCAGCCACGTGTTGCATTCGGACGAATCCGTGCACCCCTATGGGCGTGGCGGGTTTTCGAATTCCCACCCTGAGCACCATCTCTCCCGAGGGGAGCCCTCCGGCCGCCGATCTCCGATCGAAGCTCCCGCACCATTCTCTCCAGCATGACGATACGGGCCCTTAAAGCCGCGCATTCGCCAGTGCCTTCGAGCATAGCAACAGGGGACCTGGATGAAGCCATCCTAATTTAATTACCAAGTTCCCAACAAAAGCTAACCTGTATACACTATGCTAAAATTTCTAGAAGGGGTTAGCTAACTTTAGCTCAAACAATAAGTTACGATTTGGAATTGAATATGAAGCCTAAGTGGAAAAAACGATGCTTGAGTAAGGTCTGGTTTTCAGAGGACCAAAAGAAAGAAAAAGGAAAGCACTCACCGGTCACCAATCAGAGTCGAAGGACAAAAACCACCACAATCCACTAAATAAATTACTACTACCACACACAGGTTAACAAACCACACACAAAACGAAAACTATATAAACGAAGCAACGTATACGTTGACACTACACTGCACTTCACTAAAACCAAAAGCACCAAGAATCGAGGTGGCAGGCAGGTAGTCTCTGGTGGGTCAAACCGGTTACCAGGAGCGCTCAGTAGGCAGGTCCGCTCAGGTTGAGGGCTAGAGAGAGAATGATTGGATTTAGATTGCATTACTAAATGGTGTTCTAACTGGGGATTGACTCTAAATTATAATAAATGTTCAGTGGTAAATTTCTTTAAAAGATCAACGGGATTTGCTTACAAATTAGCTGGAGGTGACCTAGCAGTAGTTGATACGGTAAAATACCTAGGTGTCACATTCACTAAAGACTTAACTTGGGGGACTCACATACGTAAAGTCTGCGGTCAAGCAAATAAAAAATTGGGATTCATTAGACGCATTGTCGGCAAAAGTGACTCAAAGGTCAAGGAACGTTGTTACCACGCTCTTGTAAGGCCTCATTTAGAATACGCATGCAGCGTGTGGGACCCGAGTGAAAAAGGCCTCATTCGGGAAATTGAGAAGGTTCAACGCCGGGCAGCCCGTTTTGTAAAAAATTCCTACGATAAAACGCAAAGCGTTACCGAAATGCTCATGGATTTGGGGTGGGAATCATTAGAAGAGAAACGATTCAATGCAAGACTGAAATTATTAAATAAATTCAGATCCGCATGTTTCAGCACCGAGGTCTCGCAGATTATTCGTACTCCTACATACATTGGTCGCTTGGATCATGCATATAAAATTCGGGAAATAGATGCCAGGACTAGCCGACTCAAGGACTCCTTCATTCCACGGACAATACGGGATAGCAACTGTAGGATTATAGATAGTAAAAATTCCACTTGCCACCCTCAGTGTCTAAAAAATAATTAGTTCTACTTAAATGCATGCTCCTCCACTAACCTTATGTGTTTTGTTATAATAACCCATTCTTTCCGCATGACATCATTCGTGTTCTGTTCATCTGTTTTTAAGTTTCCCTTTCAGTCCCTCTTCCCTCCCGGCGGGGGGAAATTCCTGCTACCTGCAACGTTGGGTCGAATTCCCTTCCTTTTACTGTCTCTTTGGGGGGTTGAGTGTTTTGTGGTGCATTTTCATGTGGTAGTGATGTTTCACATTCTTGCTTGTTGTGTCCTGGCTTGCGTGTTTTAGGATGGCTTTGGTGCTGTATCCTGGGGTGCAGTTTTTTGTTGTTTGGCGGTGTATGTGTTTGCATGAGTATTGGATGGAGGGAGTTTTGCATGAGTGTGTGCGCTGCTGGGGTGTAATTTTCCGTGTTGTTTTTTGCATGTGGTATTTTCCGTTTTTACGGTTGGTGACCTAACACCCCCCACCACACGCCCTTGCGGCGGCTTGCGGGGTATTATGTAGATGTAGATGTAGAGACATAGAAAGCGTTTGGTGCAACATTAAGGACTACAACGGCAGAAGCCTATACGTGTGTTCATTTTATAGACCCCCAGATTCTAACACAGATGTCCTACACAAGCTCGACGAACAAATATCCACTATCAGCAGCAGACAAAGCAACAGTATTACTATAATCGCTGGTGACACAAATCTACCGTCAATTGACTGGGAAAACTACTGCGTGGGAAAATCTGCCAAAAACAGAGATTCATGCCAAGAACTCCTTCATATATTCACAAAACACTCCTTAGAACAAATAGTTAAATCACCAACACGGGGCCAAAGCATACTAGACATCTTTGCGACTTCTATGCCCGAAATCATTACTAACATTGAAATAATAGACGGAATCAGTGACCATAAGGCTATTCTTGTGGAGTTAAAAACTAAGTTCGTCAAAATAAACAAAGAAAAGCGTAAAATATACCTATACAACAAGGCAAATTTTAACGGACTAAGAGAATATTTAAAGATAAAATTACCGGAATACAAGACAAAAACACTGACAACAAATACAGAGAACACTTGGAATTATTTCTTAAATATTTTACGCGAAGGAATGAAGACGTACATCCCGTCCAAACTCAAATGCGACAGTAAGGAACCTAGATGGTACAACGGGGAAGTCAGATCGGCATTAAGAAGGCAAAGAAAGCTACAGTCAAATTTCAAAAAGAGTTTAAAAAGTGACGATATAATTTATGTGAATACAACCAAACAGCTACTAAAAGAATGTCGTAGTAAGACGAAAAGTATTATGCGCACAGCACTACACTCTTTTAATTCTAAAATGCTAAGCGAATATCTTGAGGAAAATCCAAAATCATTCTGGTCCTATGTTAGGGAAATACAGGGTAAACGTCCCACTGTTCACTCTTTGAAGACGGAAAATGGAGAAATCATTACAAATAGCGTGAAAAAGGCAAATATTTTAAACCATTTTTCCAGAGCGTCCACAACAAAAACACAAACGCACCAAACGATTCTCCATACCCACCCGGGGAACACATGAGCGATCTTACACTGACCAATCAGGGAATAGTACATCTGCTCCGTAGTATCAAAGCACACAAGGCACCTGGTCCGGAAGAAATACCTGCTAGAATATTAAAGGAATTAGCTGACGACATTGCCCCATTTTTACATATTGTTTTTCTAAAATCGATAGAAGAAGGCTCAGTGCCTCGCGACTGGAAGCTAGCCCATATAACTCCCATCTATAAAGGCGGCGATAGGGATAAACCAACCAATTACCGACCCATTTCTTTAACATCGATCTCTTGTAAAATATTGGAACACGTTATTGTCACTAACATAATGAAATTTCTTGATAGTAGGAAAATACTAATCCACAACCAGCACGGATTTAGGAAAAGCAGATCTTGCGAAACACAACTTGGTCTCTTCATTCACGATATACTTAGATCGGGAGAAAACAACACCCAAGTCGATGCAGTATTCCTGGATTTCAAAAAAGCCTTCGACAAAGTCCCACACAATAAATTGTTACACAAACTTAAATACTATGGGATCAATGAGAAAATAATTAATTGGATTAGGGACTTCTTGTCAAACCGCAAACAAATAGTAGTCATAGATGGGTTGTGCTCAACGGAGAGAGATGTTACTTCGGGCGTCCCCCAGGGAAGTGTAATAGGGCCTCTTCTGTTCTTAATATACATAAATGACTTAAGCACACACGTTAGTAGCAATCTAAGGTTATTTGCTGACGACACGGTGATATACAGGGAAATAAGGAGCCAACTAGATCGCGAGCTACTCTCTAGAGACTTAGACAATATCTCGGGATGGTGCAATAAATGGGGATTAACACTTAATATAGATAAATGTGCAGTTTTGAAATTTTGGAATAAAGGAAGCGAGGAACAGGATATAAACTACAAAATAGAGGGTTCAGTATTGACTACGGCAAATCAAGTTAAATATTTGGGGGTTGTTCTAACACCACGCCTTTCATGGGGAGCACATATCAGGACAATATGCGGATCAGCTTTAAAGAAACTTGACTTCATAAAACGGGTGGTGGGGAAATGTAATGAAAAAGTTAAAGAGAGGTGTTATTTTGCTCTAGTTAGACCTCATTTGGAATATGCCGCAAGTATTTGGGATCCGTGGGAGAAAATTTGGCAAAAAGAATTAGATAAAGTCCAGAGAAAATCCGCTAGATTCGTTAAAAATTGTTATGATAAAAACACAAGTGTGACAGGTCTCTTAGGGGATTTAGGCTGGGAACCACTTGAAGTGCGGAGAGAACAAGCGAGGCTTAGACTTTTAGAAAGGTTCAGAACAAACGAGTTTAAATATGACACTGAAGGAATTATAATGGCCCCACACTACTTAGGTAGATCAGACCACAAAGATAAACTAAGGGAGATAGATTCCAAGACAGATAGGTACAAATACTCATTCTTTCCCCGAACAATCAGTAATCATAATAGCAAGAAACCGAAGTCACTTTAGAAATATTAAAAACTTTGAATTTACAAGTCGGAACAAAATTAAACACTATAGAGATGTTAGGTATACTTTCAGGTGCATGTGTATGTTAGTTGGTAGTTTGAGTGTTTGCATGTGTGTGGGGTGTAAGTGTTCATGCATGAATGTATGCCATGTTTTTTTTTTTATATATGATTTTGTCGTTATTGCATGCGATTTTTTTTTATTATTTTTCTTTTCTAATTTATGGGTTGTGTCCTAGCACCCCCCGCCACACGCCCTTGCGGCGGCTTGCGGGGTATTGAGTAGATGTAGATGTAGATGTAAAAACAGATTAACAGAACACGAATGATGTCATGCGGAAAGAATGGGTTATTATAACAAAACACATAAGGTTAGTGGAGGAGCATGCATTTAAGTAGAACTAATTATTTTTTAGACACTGAGGGTGGCAAGTGGAATTTTTACTATCTATAATCCTACAGTTGCTATCCCGTATTGTCCGTGGAAAGAAGGAGTCCTTGAGTCGGCTAGTCCTGGCATCTATTTCCCGAATTTTATATGCATGATCCAAGCGACCAATGTATGTAGGAGTACGAATAATCTGCGAGACCTCGGTGCTGAAACATGCGGATCTGAATTTATTTAATAATTTCAGTCTTGCATTGAAACGTCTCTCTTCTAATGATTCCCACCCCAAATCCATGAGCATTTCGGTAACGCTTTGCGTTTTATCGTAGGAATTTTTTACAAAACGGGCTGCCCGGCGTTGAACCTTCTCAATTTCCCGAATGAGACCTTTTTCACTCGGGTCCCACACGCTGCATGCGTATTCTAAATGAGGCCTTACAAGAGCGTGGTAACAACGTTCCTTGACCTTTGAGTCACTTTTGCCGACAATGCGTCTAATGAATCCCAATTTTTTATTTGCTTGACCGCAGACTTTACGTATGTGAGTCCCCCAAGTTAAGTCTTTAGTGAATGTGACACCTAGGTATTTTACCGTATCAACTACTGCTAGGTCACCTCCAGCTAATTTGTAAGCAAATCCCGTTGATCTTTTAAAGAAATTTACCACTGAACATTTATTATAATTTAGAGTCAATCCCCAGTTAGAACACCATTTAGTAATGCAATCTAAATCCTGCGCTAGAATAAAACGATCTTCATCCCCAGATATCTCCCGATAGATCACCGTGTCATCCGCAAACATCCTAATGTTACTTTTCACTTCGCGGTTCAAATCGTTAACAAAAATCAAGAAAAGTAACGGCCCGATCACACTTCCCTGAGGTACCCCGGACGTGACTCGAACGCTGTCGGAACTATAAAAAATCAACTCTCCTTACATTATGCCTGTCGGCTCCGGTTGCGGCGGGGTAACGTCCTCACCTGCCATCCCAGAGGTCGCAATTTCGATTCCTGCCTAAGTGAATTTATTTATTTATTTATTCAGTATAAGTCCGAAAACAGCATATGTTGGCCTTTACATCGAACTATTAACAACGATAACAATGGTCACATTTACAAACACCCAAGCCCTAGATGGAGCGAAACTCACCCAGGCGGGAATCGAACCCGCGACCCTTGGAATGGCAGACGAGGACATTACCCCGCCGCCACCGGGGCCGGCAATATAAACGTGATATTGTTCGAATAAACATACCAAGTTTATTTATTCATTGATAATGAATTCACCCAAAGTAGAGCCTCAAAACCATAGAATTACTTCTAGGTATTTTACTTGGTCCTCCAGCCCTTATTTCTGCCCTTCCGATTCTCCAGTCCTCATGCGCCTGGTCCACGCAGCATTCCTCCAGAAGGAACCCAGCGAAACGTAACAATGTCTACATCTACATCCACTTAATACCCCGCAAGCCGCCGCAAGGGCGTGTGGCGGGGGGTGTTAGGACACCACCCGTAATTTAGAAAAGAAAAAAAGACCGCATGCAATAACCACAAAATCATACATCCACAATGTCAAGGGGGTTACGGATAGTATCATGTGAGTTTTTTTTGAGGAGTCTCGCAACATTCTTCAAATTACGAAATCGAGTTTTAGTAATCGCTCGGGTAGAACGAACACGAAAAATGCGCATGCGTCCTCAATCTTCGAGGTCTGGCGTAGAGTTCTTTCTTGTAATTAGGTCGCCGTGAAAATTCGGTGAAAATGAGCCGGTTTCCAACGATTTATTGATGTTCGATCGTACAACCGTTTATATTCTGCGATTGGAAGGGTATGTGGTGGGGGACAGGGGAACGTTTAGCAGACACGCAGAGCCGATGAGGGATGATACTCCTCGTAACGGCTGATTTCCCAGCGGAGAAGAACTGACCGTTTCTCAACAGAAATGGAAACGATCGGAGGAAAGAATTAAGACTGTGGAGCGCGAGGCTAAGAACGAGGACTTAGATCTGGATTTGATGGCGTCTATCTCTCTCTCTCTTATTTTATTATCCCTGTGATCGAATCTACCAATGGTGCCATGAACATTCCCTCGGTGCCGTAAGGAAACTTAGTCGTTCTGTGCCTTTCTAGAAGAGTAAGAAGGAATCTTCCCTGCTCTTTTCCCTTTGTTCATAAAGCGGCTTCCAAACTAATTCCTTCCAGCATACCCGCCACGCCTGCGCTATTCTTATAGCAATTTTTTGATGAATCTAGTGAATTTAATCCATTACCTTAATTCCTCAATTCCTGAGTTAATGATCCCAGATACTTGCCGAAAGTTCAAACTGTGACCTCGCCACATTAAACTACTTTTGTTAAAACTGCATACATATACGTATTAAATTTAAGCGATTGATATTTCGGTCACCGAAACACGAATGTACTTGCATGTGACTTTCTTTTTAAGCCTGTTAATGAATTAATGTCAAATGGAGTGATTTTCCAGCCACCAGCTTGATCTCCACCCGTCCTACAAGCAACATTCATCTACATCTACATCTACATAATACCCCGCAAGCCGCCGCAAGGGCGTGTGGCGGGGGGTGTTCGGTCACCAACCGTAAAAACGAAAAATACCACATGCAAAAAACAACACGGAAAATTACACCCCAGCAGCGCACACACTCATGCAAAACTCCCTCCATCCAATACTCATGCAAACACATACACCGCAAAACAACAAAAAACTGCACCCCAGGATACAGCACGAAAGCCATCCTAAAACACGCAAGCCAGGACACAACAAGCAAGAATGTGAAACATCACTACCACATGAAAATGCACCACAAAACACTCAACCCCCCAAAGAGACAGTAAAAGGAAGGGAATTCGACCCAACGTTGCAGGTAGCAGGAATTTCCCCCCGCCGGGAGGGAAGAGGGACTGAAAGGGAAACTTAAAAACAGATGAACAGAACACGAATGATATCATGCGGAAAGAATGGGTTATTATAAGAAAACACATAAGGTTAGTGATACACCATTTGTTAGTAAACATTACAGCAGCATTGATAGCAGCATTGATTAACATTACAGCAGCATTGATAGCAGCATTGATAGCAGCATTACAGCAGCATTACAGCAGCATTGATACCTACCAAATAATTACTTGATAACTAACGGTAAAAGTTTTAATAATTTTGTCCGTTTTGTCTAGTGGATAGAGAGAGATCTGGAATGGACACATGGATGCCCGTGCTCGATTATCGGAGAGGTCTCTAGACACCCCCAGCTTCACCCCCAAGCTGGGTGTGATCGTTTGGGTAGCTCGAAATCTTCCTCGGAAACCATGAGCGATGAACATATTAAAAAAACTGTAAACGTAGGTCAAAGCTCAACTATCAAACCGAACGTAGGGTTTGGAAGTGGCGGTTGAGAGTGATTCGTAGCTATTATGAAACAGGATCCTAATGAGGTAGGTAAAGTCATTAGCTGAGGCACTTCTAAAGGATTGAATGCAATTGCACGAGGAGAGACTTAAAAGCGTCGCACGCACACACTGCGGGTGACGTAAGCCTGCCGAACGATGGGGAACTGTTTCACGAAAGTCGTTTCACATGAAGCAGATGGTTACATGAAAATGTGTGCCGAGGAGGAGAAAGTGACCCAGAAAAAGTCATTTCACGTTCAGTCAGTCGAGTCGTGCCGTTCCCCTCCACTTTCCCTAGACTTCCTTTCTCTCGTTCCCTCCCACCTTCCCCTCTCTTACCAGGCGACGTAGTGAATCGGGCGCTCTCTCCTCATTGGACATGACGAGGGAGACGCAATGGAGTCGCGCGGACGCATGCATCAAGCCACAAACCACTTCACTCGGTACCGCAATGCGCGAGAGCTTGAACAGAGGGTCGAAAGAGGCGCGGCGGCATTTCACTTAGCCCTCTCGCAACGATTTGCACGGGCATTGTCACGTGTCTGGATTCATCTACATCTACTCAATACCCCGCAAGCCGCCGCCAGGGCGTGTGGCGGGGTGTGTAAGGTCACCAACCGTAAAAAGGAACAATACCACATGCAAAGCAACAACATGGAAATTTACACCCACAGCAGCGCACACACTCATACAAAAATCCCTTCATCCAGCACGAAGTGAAGACTCAAAAACAGATGAACAGAACAAGAATGAGGGCATTCGGAAATAATTGGTTATGATAAGAAAACACACCAGGTTAATGAAAGAGCATGCAAATGCAGTAGAACTAATTATTTTTTAGACGCTGAGGGTGGCAAGTGAAAGTTTTCCTATCTATATCCCTGCAGTTGCTATCCCGTATTGTCGGTGGGCAGGAGTCCTTGAGGCGGCTAGTTCTGGTATCTATCTCCCGAATTTTATATGCATTATCCAAGCGACCAATGTATGTAGGAGTACGAATAATTTGCGAGACCTCGGTGCTGAAATACGCGGATCTAAATGTATTTAATAATTTCAATCTTGCATTGAATCGTCTCTCTTCTAATCATTCCCACCCCAACTTCATGAGTATTTCGTTGACGCTTTGCTTTTTATCGTAAGAATTTTTTACACGAGCTGCCCGGCGTTGAACCTTCTCAATTTCCCGAATGAGGCCTTTTTCATTCGGATCCCACACGCTACATGCGTATTCTAAATGAGACCTTATAAGAGTGTGGTAACAACGTTCCCTTACCCTTCGAGTAACTTTTGCTGACAATTCGTCTAATAAATCCCAATTTTTTATATGCTTGACCGCAGACGTTACTTATGTGAGTCCCCCAAGTTGTCTTTTGTGAATGTAACACCTGGGTATTTTACCGTATCAACTACTGCTAGGTCAACTCCAGCCAATTTGTAAGCAAATCCCGTTGATCTTTTAAAGAAATTTACCACCAAATATTTATTTAAATTTAGTTTCAATCCCCAGTTAGAACACCATTTAATATGCAATCTAAATCCTGCGCTAGAATAAAACGATCCTCATCCCCAGAATTCTCCCGATAGATCGCCATGTCATCCGCGAACATCCTAATGTTACTTTTCACTTCGCGGTTCAAATCGTTAACAAAAACCAAGAAAAGCATCGGCCCGATTACACTTCCCTGAGGTACCCCCGACTTAACTCAAACGCTGTCGGAACTAGCGCCATCAAGGACTACCCTCTATTCCCGCTCTAAAAAAATCGTCAACCCAATTTATTGCACCCTTGTTAATTCCCGTGACCTTTTATTTATGAATGAGTTTACCATGGGGAGCCTTGTCAAATGCCTTTTAAAATATAAGAAGATAGCATCCACTTGCTTACCTCTCTCAACTGACAAAAGTAAGTCATGTGCAAATAATCCTAATTGGGTTTCGCAGGTGCGGAACTGAATCCGTTTTCCTGAATCCGTGTTGATGGTCACTTAAAAAGTTAATGTTATCAAGGTGTCTCATTATTGAACTGACGATTGTGTGCTGAAAGATTTTGCAACAGATAGAAGTGAGAGATATAGTTCTGTAATTACTGGGATCCTCCCCGTCACCACTTTTAAAAATGGGCGTTATTTGCGCGGTTTTCCAAATCTTAGGTACTTTGCACTCTGTGAGGGATTTGTTAAATATAAATTCAAGGTACGGGGCAATGTTTGGAGCTAAATGTTTTATCACCCTAGCTGGTATATTTTCGGGACCCGAGGATTTGTTGGGTTTTATCTCGTTAAGCAATTTTAGAATTCCTTGTTGGTCCACTGTTATTTTTTCCATGGGTGGAGTATGTATTATTTCTTGGAGATATGCGGTGGCAACATCATTCGAGAAAACGCTTTGGAAGAATGAATTTAGGATGTTAGCTTTACCCTCACTGTCTGTATGAATTTTATTGCTACAATCCCTTAAGCAAGCCACGGTTTGTTTACTCCCATTTACTTCCCTAACATATGACCAGAAAGCTTTGGGGTCAGTGTCCAAGTGCTCGCAAAGTACTTTGCGTTTAAAGTCCAGTAAAGCGCTATGTAATTGTGTTTTGGTTTCAATTTTAGAGGATCTATATGTGTCCCATAATTGTTTATTCTCAAGCCATCACCATTTAACTCTCTCCCGCCCTCATCGCACTCCTCTTGCAATTCCACGAATGTTCTTTATCTTCTAACCTGAAAACTTTTCCCGGCCTTTCACATAGGCCAATGTTCCACACCACTGAACCTTAGGGTTAACAACCACTGCGCCTCGTGCAATCCCACCTCCCCGTCCGCGGGTCTCCCCATCCCTAAACATGCTTCCCATCATAATACCCCTTTCAACCAGTGCTATAATGTATGCGTCCTAGCGTCCCTTCCCACATCCGATAACCCTATAGAATGAAAAACTCTTGAATTCGGATTCATTTGGCTCTGTATGGCCTATCAGCATCCGGGCTCTATGTCGTTCACTGATGGAAATGGCCTGAATTGCCACTTTGTGGAAGCGATGCAAACCGGAGAGTAAAATACTTTTTTTCCGCATTAGATTTGGTGGCCTTTGTTTCACCTCGCAGTGTCTTAATCACGAATTTGTAAGTTGATACCTGGGTCTCGGATGTTGCAATAGTTGCGGTGAGCAGATGGTTTTCTTTTCCGACTTTGTGTCAATTCCACCTCCTCCCTCTCTCTACTTCCCTATATCCGCTCCCCTCTAGCCTCTCCTCGCCCTTTCCTCTCCCCAAACATTCCTCTCGCCCCTCCTCCACCTCCCGTTTTCCCCTTCTGATGGCCTCCTTCCCTTTCTCCCGCACCCGTCACCTGTACTATTCCAGCAGTCATTACCTCTATATCTTCCGATGAAGACGGCGAAGAATTCTACATCTACATCTACATCTACTTAATACCCCACAAGCCGCCGCAAGGGCGTGTGGCGGGGGGTGCTAGGACACCACCCATAATTTAGAAAAGAAAAAGAAAAAAAAAACCGCATGCAATAACGACAAAATCATATATAAAAAAAAACATGGCATACATTCATGCATGAACACTTACACCCCACACACATGCAAACACTCAAACTACCAACTAACATACACATGCACCTGAAAGTATACCTAACATCTCTATAGTGTTTAATTTTGTTCCGACTTGTAAATTCAACGTTTTTAATATTTCTAAAGTGACTTCGGTTTCTTGCTATTATGATTACTGATTGTTCGGGGAAAGAATGAGTATTTGTACCTATCTGTCTTGGAATCTATCTCCCTTAGTTTATCTTTGTGGTCTGATCTACCTAAGTAGTGTGGGGCCATTATAATTCCTTCAGTGTCATATTTAAACTCGTTTGTTCTGAACCTTTCTAAAAGTCTAAGCCTCGCTTGTTCTCTCCGCACTTCAAGTGGTTCCCAGCCTAAATCCCCTAAGAGACCTGTCACACTTGTGTTTTTATCATAACAATTTTTAACAAATCTAGCGGATTTTCTCTGGACTTTATCTAATTCTTTTTGCCAAATTTTCTCCCACGGATCCCAAATACTTGCGGCATATTCCAAATGAGGTCTAACTAGAGCAAAATAACACCTCTCTTTAACTTTTTCATTACATTTCCCCACCACCCGTTTTATGAAGCCAAGTTTCTTTAAAGCTGATCCGCATATTGTCCTGATATGTGCTCCCCATGAAAGGCGTGGTGTTAGAACAACCCCCAAATATTTAACTTGATTTGCCGTAGTCAATACTGAACCCTCTATTTTGTAGTTTATATCCTGATCCTCGCTTCCTTTATTCCAAAATTTCAAAACTGCACATTTATCGATATTAAGTGTTAATCCCCATTTATTGCACCATCCCGAGATATTGTCTAAGTCTCTAGAGAGTAGCTCGCGATCTAGTTGGCTCCTTATTTCCCTGTATATCACCGTGTCGTCAGCAAATAACCTTAGATTGCTACTAACGTGTGTGCTTAAGTCATTTATGTATATTAAGAACAGAAGAGGCCCTATTACACTTCCCTGGGGGACACCCGAAGTAACATCTCTCTCCGTTGAGCACAACCCATCTATGACTACTATTTGTTTGCGGTTTGACAAGAAGTCCCTAATCCAATTAATTATTTTCTCATTGATCCCATAGTATTTAAGTTTGTGTAACAATTTATTGTGTGGGACTTTGTCGAAGGCTTTTTTGAAATCCAGGAATACTGCATCGACTTGGGTGTTGTTTTCTCCCGATCTAAGTATATCGTGAATGAAGAGACCAAGTTGTGTTTCGCAAGATCTGCTTTTCCTAAATCCGTGCTGGTTGTGGATTAGTATTTTCCTACTATCAAGAAATTTCATAATGTTAGTGACAATAACGTGTTCCAATATTTTACAAGAGATCGATGTTAAAGAAATGGGTCGGTAATTGGTTGGTTTATCCCTATCGCCGCCTTTATAGATGGGAGTTATATGGGCTAGCTTCCAGTCGCGAGGCACTGAGCCTTCTTCTATCGATTTTAGAAAAACAATATGTAAAAATGGGGCAATGTCGTCAGCTAATTCCTTTAATATTCTAGCAGGTATTTCTTCCGGACCAGGTGCCTTGTGTGCTTTGATACTACGGAACAGATGTACTATTCCCTGCTTGGTCAGTGTAAGATCGCTCATGTGTTCCCCGGGTGGGTGTGGAGGATCGTTTGGTGCGTTTGTGTTTTTGTTGTAGACGCTCTGGAAAAAATGGTTTAAAATATTTGCCTTTTTCACGCTATCTGTAATGATTTCTCCATTTTCCGTCTTCAAAGAGTGAACAGTGGGACGTTTACCCTGTATTTCCCTAACATAGGACCAGAATGACTTTGGATTTTCCTCAAGATATTCGCTTAGCATTTTAGATTTAAAAGAGTGTAGTGCTGTGCGCATAATACTTTTCGTCTTACTACGACATTCTTTTAGTAGCTGTTTGGTTGTATTCACAAAACTTATATCGTCACTTTTTAAACTCTTTTTGAAATTTGACTGTAGCTTTCTTTGCCTTCTTAATGCCGATCTGACTTCCCCGTTGTACCATCTAGGTTCCTTACTGTCGCATTTGAGTTTGGACGGGATGTACGTCTTCATTCCTTCGCGTAAAATATTTAAGAAATAATTCCAAGTGTTCTCTGTATTTGTTGTCAGTGTTTTTGTCTTGTATTCCGGTAATTTTATCTTTAAATATTCTCTTAGTCCGTTAAAATTTGCCTTGTTGTATAGGTATATTTTACGCTTTTCTTTGTTTATTTTGACGAACTTAGTTTTTAACTCCACAAGAATAGCCTTATGGTCACTGATTCCGTCTATTATTTCAATGTTAGTAATGATTTCGGGCATAGAAGTCGCAAAGATGTCTAGTATGCTTTGGCCCCGTGTTGGTGATTTAACTATTTGTTCTAAGGAGTGTTTTGTGAATATATGAAGGAGTTCTTGGCATGAATCTCTGTTTTTGGCAGATTTTCCTACGCAGTAGTTGTCCCAGTCAATTGACGGTAGATTTGTGTCACCAGCGATTATAGTAATACTGTTGCTTTGTCTGCTGCTGATAGTGGATATTTGTTCGTCGAGTTTGTGTAGGACATCTGTGTTAGAATCTGGGGGTCTATAAAATGAACACACGTATAGGCTTCTGCCGTTGTAGTCCTTAATGTTGCACCAAACGCTTTCTATGTCATCTACGTCGCATTCATATCGTTTGCTACTAAGATGTGACTTTACTGCAATGAATTCCGTCGAAATGATCAAGAAATAACGTGTTAGTGATCTTTTGATGTGTGTCTATATATATATATATATATATATATATATATATATATATATATATATATATATATATATACGTCTACATCTACTTGATACCCCGCAAGCCGCCGCAAGGGCGTGTGGCAGGGGGTGATAGGCCACCTCCCGTAATTTAGAAAAGAAAAAAAACCGCATGCAATAACCACAAAATCCTACATCCACAAAAAAAACATGGCATACATTCATGCATGAACACTTACACCCCACAAACATGCAAACACGCGAACTACATCTTACATACACATGCAACTGAAAGTATACCTAACAAATTTGCAGTGTCTAACTTTGCTCCGACTTGTAAGTTCAATTTTTTTAATATTTCCAAACTGACTTCGGTTTCTTACTATTATGATTTCTGATTGATCGGGGAAAGAATGAGTATTTGTACCTATCTGTCCTGGAATCTATCTCCCTTAGTTTGTCTTTGTGGTCTGATCTACCAAAGTAGTTGGGTTGTGCTCAACGGAGAGAGATGTAACTTCGGGCCTCTTCTGTTCTTAATATACATTAATGACTTATGCACACACGTCGGTAGCAATCTGAGGTTATTTGCTGACGACACGGTGGTGTACAGGGAAATAAGGAGCCAACTAAGGATGCCCACCCGTGGAAAGAACATATTGGATCTATTTCTTACAAACACGCCGGAACGTATTATTAGTGTATCAACTGATGAGGGCTTGAGTGACCATAAAGCAATTAATGTCCTTCTGGGCATAGCAATAAAAAAGATTGTTAAACCAAAAAGAAAAATTTATAATTACCATAAAGCAGACTTTGAATCTTTTGCCAATCAATTAAACTCTTCACTACCCGAGTTCAAAACCCGCTTAAGTCATGCCAACGTGGAAGAAACTTGGACAGAATTTGTCAATATCATGCAAAAAGGAATCGTAGATTTCATACCTATAAAATACGTTAAAGCAAATCGCGACCCCAGGTGGTACAATAAAGACGTTAGAAAAGCCCTTCGAAAGCAGAGAATGCTACACTCTAGGGTAAAGAGGGCAGGCGTGAACACATCATCTCCTGAGAATACACAATTATGGGACACATATAGATCCTCTAAAATTGAAACCAAAAAACAATTACGTAGCGCCTTACTGGAATTTAAACGCAAAGTACTTTGCGAGCACTTGGACACTGACCCCAAAGCTTTCTGGTCATATGTTAGGGAAGTAAATGGGAGTAAACAAACCGTGGCTTGCTTAAGGGATTGTAGCAATATAATTCATACAGACAGCGAGGTTAAAGCTAACATCTTAAATTCATTCTTCCAAAGCGTTTTCTCGAATGATGTTGCCACCGCATATCTCCAAGAAACAATACACACTCCACCCATGGAAAAAATAACAGTGTACCAACAAGGAATTCTAAAATTACTTAATGAGATTAAACCCAACAAATCCCCGGGTCCCGAAAATATACCAGCTAGGGTGATAAAACATTTAGCTCCAAACATTGCCCCGTACCTTGAATTTATATTTAACAAATCCCTCACAGAGTGCAAAGTACCTAAGATTTGGAAAACCGCGCAAATAACGCCTATTTTTAAAAGTGGTGACAGGGAGGATCCCAGTAATTACAGACCTATATCTCTCACTTCTATCTGTTGTAAAATCTTAGAGCACATAATTGTCAGTTCAATAATGAGACACCTTGACAATATTAACTTTTTAAGTGACAATCAACACGGATTCAGGAAAACCCGCTCCTGCGAAACCCAATTAGGATTATTTACACATGATTTACTTGTATCTGGTGAGAGAGGTAGGCAAGTGGATGCCATCTTCTTAGATTTTCAAAAGGCATTTGATAAGGTCCCACATGGTAAACTCATTCATAAATTAAAGGTCGCGGGTATAAACAAGGGCGCTATAAGTTGGGTTAAAGATTTTCTTACAGAGCGGGAACAGAGGGTAGTCCTTGATGGCGCTAGTTCCGACAGCGTTCGAGTCACGTCGGGGGTACCTCAGGGAAGTGTGATCGGGCCGTTACTTTTCTTGATTTTTGTTAACGATTTGAACCGCGAAGTGAAAAGTAACATTAGGATGTTTGCGGATGACACGGTGATCTATCGGGAGATATCTGGGGATGAGGATCGTTTTATTCTAGCGCAGGATTTAGATTGCATTACTAAATGGTGTTCTAACTGGGGATTGACTCTAAATTATAATAAATGTTCAGTGGTAAATTTCTTTAAAAGATCAACGGGATTTGCTTACAAATTAGCTGGAGGTGACCTAGCAGTAGTTGATACGGTAAAATACCTAGGTGTCACATTCACTAAAGACTTAACTTGGGGGACTCACATGCGTAAAGTCTGCGGTCAAGCAAATAAAAAATTGGGATTCATTAGACGCATTGTCGGCAAAAGTGACTCAAAGGTCAAGGAACGTTGTTACCACGCTCTTGTAAGGCCTCATTTAGAATACGCATGCAGCGTGTGGGACCCGAGTGAAAAAGGCCTCATTCGGGAAATTGAGAAGGTTCAACGCCGGGCAGCCCGTTTTGTAAAAAATTCCTACGATAAAACGCAAAGCGTTACCGAAATGCTCATGGATTTGGGGTGGGAATCATTAGAAGAGAGACGATTCAATGCAAGACTGAAATTATTAAATAAATTCAGATCCGCATGTTTCAGCACCGAGGTCTCGCAGATTATTCGTACTCCTACATACATTGGTCGCTTGGATCATGCATATAAAATTCGGGAAATAGATGCCAGGACTAGCCGACTCAAGGACTCCTTCTTTCCACGGACAATACGGGATAGCAACTGTAGGATTATAGATAGTAAAAATTCCACTTGCCACCCTCAGTGTCTAAAAAATAATTAGTTCTACTTAAATGCATGCTCCTCCACTAACCTTATGTGTTTTGTTATAATAACCCATTCTTTCCGCATGACATCATTCGTGTTCTGTTCATCTGTTTTTAAGTTTCCCTTTCAGTCCCTCTTCCCTCCCGGCGGGGGGAAATTCCTGCTACCTGCAACGTTGGGTCGAATTCCCTTCCTTTTACTGTCTCTTTGGGGGGTTGAGTGTTTTGTGGTGCATTTTCATGTGGTAGTGATGTTTCACATTCTTGCTTGTTGTGTCCTGGCTTGCGTGTTTTAGGATGGCTTTGGTGCTGTATCCTGGGGTGCAGTTTTTTGTTGTTTGGCGGTGTATGTGTTTGCATGAGGTTTGGATGGAGGGAGTTTTGCATGAGTGTGTGCGCTGCTGGGGTGTAATTTTCCGTGTTGTTTTTTGCATGTGGTATTTTTCGTTTTTACGGTTGGTGACCTAACACCCCCCACCACACGCCCTTGCGGCGGCTTGCGGGGTATTATGTAGATGTAGATGTAGAGAACTAGATCGCGAGCTACTCTCTAGAGACTCAGACAATATCTCAGAATGGTGCAATAAATGGGGATTAACACTTCTTATAGTTAAATGCGCGGTTTTGAAATTTTGGAACAAAGGAAGCGAGGAACAGGATATAAACTACAAAATAGAGGGTTTAGTATTGACTACGGCAAATCAAGTTAAAAACTTGGGGGTTGTTCTAACACCACGCCTTTCATAGGGAGCACATATCAGGACAATATGCGGATCAGCTTTAAAGAAACTTGGCTTCATTAAACGGGTGGTGGGGAAATGTAATGATACAGTTAAAGAGAGGTGTTATTTTGCTCTAGTTAGACCTCGTTTGGAATATGCCGCAAGTATTTGGGATCCGTGGGAGAAAATTTGGCAAAAAGAATTAGATAAAGTCCAGAGAAAATCCGCTAGATTCGTTAAAAAATTGTTATGATAAAAACACAAGTGTGACAGATCTCTTAGGGGATTTAGGCTGGGAACCACTTGAAGTGCGAAGAGAACAAGCGAGGCTTAGACTTTTAGAAAGGTTCAGAACAAACGAGTTTAACTATGACACTGAAGGAATTATAATGGCCCCAAACTACTTAGGTAGATGAGACCACAAAGATAAACTAAGGCAGATAGATTCCAGGACAGATAGGTACAAATAATCATTCTCTCCCCGAACAATCAGAAATCATAATAGTAAAAAACCGAAGTCACCTTAGAAATATTGAAAACATTGAATTTACAAGTCGGAACAAAATTAAACACTGCAAAGCTGTTAGGTATACTTTAAGGTGCATGTGCATGTTAGTTGTAGGTTTGAGTGTTTGCATGTGTGTGGGGTGTAAGTGTTCATGCATGAATGTATGCCATGTTTTTTTCTTGTGGATGTATGAATTTGTGGTTATTGCATGCGTTTTTTTTCTTTTCTAAAGTACGGGTGGTGTCCTAATACCCCCCGCCACACGCCCTTGTGGCGGCTTGCGGGATATTAAGTAGATGTAGATGTAGAAGGGATTGTAGCAATGCAATTCATACTGACAGTGAGGCTAAGGCTAACGTCCTTAATTCATTCTTCCAAAGCGTTTTCACGAACGGTGTTGCCACCTCATATCTCCAAGAAACTATATATACTCAATCCATGGAAAAAATAACAGCGGACCAACAAGGAATTCTAAAATTGCTAAATTAGATTAAACCCAACCAATCCCCTGGTCCCGAAAATATACCAGCTAGGGTGATAAAATATTTTGCTCCCAGCATTGCCCCGTACCTTGAATTTATATTTAACCAATCCATCTCATATTGCAAATTACCAATGATTTGGAAAACCGCGCAAATAACGCCTATTTTTAACAGTAGTGACAGGGAGGACCCCAGTAATTACAGACCTATATCTCTCACTTCAATCTGTTCCAAAATCTTTGACCCCATAATCGTCAGTTTAATAATGAGACACATTGATAACAGGGGCGTGTGGCTTGCGGGTAATGTGAAACCTTTTCGAATGACTGGTGTGGTAATCATTCTCTGCCATACGCCCACCCTATGCAGAGTAATCAGGGAAAGGAAATCAAGGGAAGGATTTAATGATTGTGGTCGGCTAGATTCCGCTGTACCCATTCCTGTGTTTGTCTTTTATATATTTTTTTAATTATAGTTTCCTGAAAGCCACTACTAGGATGTGTGTCACGGGGTGAACACACACCGGACTAATTTTGACCCGAATATGATGATACCGTGGTCGAGCGATGTTATTCTAACCCCTTATCGCACGTAGAAAAATGATATCTTAAATCTATCTGTTCTACACTTAATCTCTCCTATTTTATTGGTATGATCTCTCCTACCGTAGTACGAGGCAATAGTATATTTTGAATATCACTCCTAAAAAGACGTCCTTCCAATTTATGCCAAAGCTTAGATCTGTTTAACCTCTGCTTCGTGAGTGATTCCCAGCATAGCTGCTACAATATTATTGGATACGCTGCTTAGTTTATCATAGCAACGAATTTAAGCCTGAAATAGTTAATTATACCTATACCACATGATAAAATAATTCATCCTTTAGCCCTGCATACAATTCCTACATCCCTTAATTCCATTCATCTTTTCCTTAACTTGAAATTCTCTTCTCTCAATCACAGTCTTCATCGTTACATTTCTTCAACAAATCATCTATCCATGCTGCCCGCGCGTTGTGCTTCCTTTGAATTCAAACGTGTTTCTTCCCTTATAGCTCTATCCATATGACTTAATATGTGCTCGCCATTTGGCGGGTTTTCGTGTTATCTACATCGACATCTACATCATACCCCGCAAGCCGCCGCAAGGGCGTGTGGCGGGGGGTGTTTGGTCACCAACCGTAAAAGGAAAAATACCTCATGCAAAAAAACAACACGGAAAATCACACCCACAGCAGCGCACACACTCATGCAAAAATCCCTTCATCCAATACTCATGCAAACACATATACCGCAAAACAACTAAAAAAACTGCACCCCATGATGCAGCACGAAAGCCATCCTACAACACGGAAGCCAGGACACAACAAGCAAGAAATTGAAACATCACTACCACATGAAAATGCACCACAAAACACTCTACCCCCAAAGAGTCTGTAAAGGGAATGGAATGCGACCCAACGCTGCAGGTAGCAGGAATTTCCCCCCGCGGAGAGGGACGAGGGATTGAAAGGAAAGAGACTTAAAAACAGATGAACGGAACACGAATGAGGTCATGCGGAAAGAATGGGTTATTATAGCAAAACACATAAGGTTAGTGGAAGAGCATGCATTTAAATACAACTAATTATTTTTTAGACGCTGATATACGCTGATGCCGCTGCTGACGCTGACGTGTTATAATGTATATACTCGTATATATTTCTTATGAGACAGCATCGAAGTTTATAGTATATTTCCTTGCATGAGTGTTGGATGTAGGGATTTTTCATGAGTGTGTACACCGATGTGGGTGTAGTTTTGCTCGTATGGGTTGATTTTGAGTGTGGAATTGTTCCTTTTTACGGGTGGTGACCTAACATCCCCTCCACACGTCCTTGCGGGGTATTATGCAAATGTAGATGTGTGACGTAGGCGTGTGTTATTCGGATGTTTTTGTCACGTCATGGACCTCCCCACGTCATCTCCCACTTCCTCTCGACGTGTTTATGGTCCCCGCCGGACGAGGCCAATCGCCAAACACGCCGCCGACGGCAGGAGCCCTCATGCCTCGTGTGTGGGATGGAAGAAATACGAGCACTTCCCCCCCGCCATTCATCGGAAAAATAAACCCGAGAAGGGCCGCCATAAATCGGTTCGGGGGGGAGGAGGGGGTTGGCAATACGCATATCCCGTCGCCTTGGTCAGTGTTTTCCCTTGTGTGGGTGGAGGTGAGTGCTAAGGGCAGGGAGTGTTTTGAAGGAGGACTCCCGATTGACGGAATTCACTCTCCTGCCTTCGACACCCCCCTCCGAGAGACTTCAACGAGCGATTCCCAAAGGCGAACTTTTTTCCTTGAGTGTTCCCTACCGCGCGCAGTTCTTCTTGGCCTGTTGTTTACGCTTCTAGGGCGGACCCTCCCTCACCAGGGTCTGCTCTTTGTTCCCGCGTGGATTTTTCGGGGGTCGGCCCCAACCCTCTGCTCGCACTCCCGCGAGGTCTATTTTCTCTTCCATTCCCAACCCTTTCACCCGCGCTGTTATTCGGTCAACATGTTTTCCGACGGCACGTTTCGGGGTTTTCACATTCCTGCGCGACACGGCTGCCAAACTAACGGTTTAGCTTCTCAAAATGACTTTTGGTAGGTAAAAGAGAGTGGGAGTCAGAGCGAGAGGGCGGGGGCGAAGTGGGCGTACGTGCGACCGGAGCATTCCTCCGCCAACTTCGGATCACGTGATTCAGAGGTTTAGGGACGGAAATCCCTTGTCATGATTTTTCTTCTCACTGATTATTTATCAGGGATCCCGGAAACAAGGGATTAAGAAATATACTTCCTGGTCGATAATTCGACGGGAGGAAATGTTAATTGAACAATCTTCGGCTGAAATCTGTGAGAATCCATAGTCAACAAATAATGGAAACTATGAATTATAGTTAACTGTTGGGTAGCTTTTGTGAGTTTCTTTATGGTCACAGAGATCACCACTGTTCCATTTACCAATTAAAATCAGTGCTTAATCATAAAAAATCAGTGCATTTGATGAGTTGATCATTGCTTCAGTTTTCAATGCAACAATTTCAGAGTATAAAAATCATTCGCCTTGGCTGTGATTCGAACCCGTATTCCTCCATGCCCGGTCGAGTGCTTTAGCGAGTTAGGCTATCAAGGCTTATGATAATCAGACAACCAATTGTTAGCAGTAACATAGAAATGTCCATAATACTAAAGTTGATAGAATATTTATGACTTTTGGGTTAAATTTTGTTAGTAATAAATAAATGGAGAGCTATGATTGTTGATCACGCGATAAAAAATCAACAAAGTGTTGATGAAGGTCTACATCTACATCTACTCAATACCCCGCAAGCCACCGCAAGGGCGTGTGGCTTGCGGTGGCTTTCTAAATTACGGTTGGTGTTAGGACACCACCCGTAATTTAGAAAAGAAAAAGAGAAAAAAACCGCATGCAACCACAAAATCATATATCCACAAAAAAAAAATGGCATACATTCATGCATGAACACTTACACCCCATACGCATGCAAACACTCCATCTACATCTTAAAAACACATGCACCTGAAAGTATAAGGCCGGCCCCGGTGGCGGCGGGGTAACGTACTCGTCTGCCATTCCAAGGGTCGTGGGTTCGATTCCCGCCTGGGTGAGTTTCCCTCCATCTAGGGCTTGGGTGTTTGTATATGTGACATTGTTATCGTTGTTAATAGTTCGATGTAAAGGCCTAAATGTGCTGCTTTGCATTAGATTGCATTTTGCAGATTTAGATTGCATTACTAAATGGTGTTCTAACTGGGGATTGACTAAATTATAATAAATGTTCAGTGGTAAATTTCTTTAAAAGATCAACGGGATTTGCTTACAAATTAGCTGGAGGTGACCTAGCAGTAGTTGATACGGTAAAATACCTAGGAGTTACATTCACAAAAGACTTAACTTGGGGGACTTACATACGTAAAGTCTGCGGTCAAGCATATAAAAAATTGGAATTCATTTGACGCGTTGTCGGCAAAAGTGACTCGAAGGTCAAGGAACGTTGTTACCACGCTCTTGTAAGGCCTCATTTAAAATACGCAGGCAGCGTGTGGGATCCGAGTAAAAAAGTTCTCATTCGGGAAATTGAGAAGTTTCAACGCCGGGCAGCCCGTTTTGTAAAAAATTCCTACGATAAAACGCAAAGCGTCACCGAAATGCTCATGGATTTGGGGTGGGAATCATTGGCAGGGAGGCGATTCAATGCAAGATTGAAATTATTAAATAAATTCAGATCCGCATGTTTTACCACCGAGGTCTCGCAAATTATTCGTACTCCTACATACATCGGTCGCTTGGATCATGCATATAAAATTCGGGAAATAGATGCCAGAACTAGCCGACTCAAGGACTCCTTCTTCCCACGGACAATACGGGATAGCAATTGCAGGGGTATAGCTAGCAAAAATTCCACTTGCCACCCTCAGCGTCTAAAAAATAATTAGTTTTATTTAAATGCATGCTCTTCCACTAACCTAATGTGTTTTGTTATAATAACCCATTCCTTCCGAATTACCTCCGAATTACATACAAGAGCGTGGTAACAACGTTCCTTGACCTTCGAGTCACTTTTGCCGACAATGCGTCTAATGAATCCTAATTTTTTATATGCTTGACCGCAGACTTTACGTATCTGAGTCCCCCAAGTTAAGTCTTTTGTGAATGTGACACCTAGGTATTTTAGGTACTAGGTACTTCCCTAACATATGACCAGAAAGCCTTGGGGTCAGTGTCCAAGTGCTCGCAAAGTACTTTGCGTTTAAAGTCCAGTAAAGCGCTACGTAATTGTGTTTTGGTTTCAATTTTAGAGGATTTATATGTGTCCCATTCTTGTTTATTCTCAGGGGATGATGTGTTCATGCCTGCCCTCTTTACCCTAGAGGGTAGCATTCTCTGCTTTCGAAGGGCTTTTCTAACGTCTTTATTGTACCACCTGTGGTCGCGATTTGCTTTAACGTATTTTATAGGCATGAAATCTGCGATTCCTTTTTGCATGATATTGAAAAATTCTGTCCAAGTTTCTTCCACATTGACATGACTTAAGCGGGTTTTGAGCGAGTCGTTTAAGCGAGTCGGTTAATGATGGATAACTATTTACTACTTTTCGGTGGCTATCTCTGGGGTTATGATTACAACAAATGTTTACAGTCATAATTTTCTTTAATATATAATATATATAATTAAAATAGTATTGTGGCAATGTTCTAGGTGTATACAAGTACAAGTTTGGTATAACATTAAGGACTAAAACGGCAGAAGCCTATTCGTGTGTTCATTTTTTAGACCCACAGATTAGAACACAGATGTCCTACACAAGCTCGACGAACAAATATCCACTATCAGCAGCAGACAAAGCAACGGTATTACTATAATCGCTGGTGACACAAATCTACCGTCAATTGACTGGGACAACTACTGCGTAGGAAAATCTGCCAAAAACAGAGATTCATGCCAAGAGCTCCTTCATATATTCACAAAACACTCCTTAGAACAAATTGTTAAATCACCAACACGGGGCCAAAGCATACTAGACATCTTTGCGACATCAAAGCCCGAAATCATTACTAACATTTAAATAATAGACGGAATCAGAGACCATAAGGCTAATCTTGTAAAGTTAAAAGTAAGTTCGTCAAAATAAACAAAGAAAAGCGTAAAATATACCTGTACAACAAGGCAAATTTTAACGGACTAAGAAAATATTTAAACATAAAAATACCAGAATACAAGACAAAAACACTGACAACAAATACAGAGAACACTTGGAATTATTTTTCTGTTCATCTGTTTTTAAGTTTCCCTTTCAGTCCCTCTTCCCTCCCGGCGGGGGGAAATTCCTGCTACCTGCAACGTTGGGTCGAATTCCCTTCCTTTTACTGTCTCTTTGGGGGGTTGAGTGTTTTGTGGTGCATTTTCATGTGGTAGTGATGTTTCACATTCTTGCTTGTTGTGTCCTGGCTTGCGTGTTTTAGGATGGCTTTCGTGCTGTATCCTGGGGTGCAGTTTTTTGTTGTTTTGCGGTGTATCCCGAGTGAAAAAGGTCTCATTCGGGAAATTGAGAAGGTTCAACGCCGGGCAGCCCGTTTTGTAAAAAATTCCTACGATAAAACGCAAAGCGTTACCGAAATGCTCATGGATTTGGGGTGGGAATCATTAGAAGAGAGACGATTCAATGCAAGACTGAAATTATTAAATAAATTCAGATCCGCATGTTTCAGCACCGAGGTCTCGCAGATTATTCGTACTCCTACATACATTGGTCGCTTGGATCATGCATATAAAATTCGGGAAATAGATGCCAGGACTAGCCGACTCAAGGACTCCTTCTTCCCACGGACAATACGGGATAGCAACTGTAGGATTATAGATAGTAAAAATTCCACTTGCCACCCTCAGTGTCTAAAAAATAATTAGTTCTACTTAAATGCATGCTCCTCCACTAACCTTATGTGTTTTGTTATAATAACCCATTCTTTCCGCATGATATCATTCGTGTTCTGTTCATCTGTTTTTAAGTTTCCCTTTCAGTCCCTCTTCCCTCCCGGCGGGGGGAAATTCCTGCTACCTGCAACGTTGGGTCGAATTCCCTTCCTTTTACTGTCTCTTTGGGGGGTTGAGTGTTTTGTGGTGCATTTTCATGTGGTAGTGATGTTTCACATTCTTGCTTGTTGTGTCCTGGCTTGCGTGTTTTAGGATGGCTTTCGTGCTGTATCCTGGGGTGCAGTTTTTTGTTGTTTTGCGGTGTATGTGTTTGCATGAGTATTGGATGGAGGGAGTTTTGCATGAGTGTGTGCGCTGCTGGGGTGTAATTTTCCGTGTTGTTTTTTGCATGTGGTATTTTTCGTTTTTACGGTTGGTGACCTAACACCCCCCGCCACACGCCCTTGCGGCGGCTTGCGGGGTATTATGTAGATGTAGATGTAGATGTATGTGTTTGCATGAGTATTGGATGGAGGGAGTTTTGCATGAGTGTGTGCGCTGCTGGGGTGTAATTTTCCGTGTTGTTTTTTGCATGTGGTATTTTTCGTTTTTACGGTTGGTGACCTAACACCCCCCGCCACACGCCCTTGCGGCGGCTTGCGGGGTATTATGTAGATGTAGATGTAGATGTATTTCTTAAATATTTTACGCGAAGGAATGAAGACGTACATCCCGTCATAACTCAAATGCGACAGTAAGGAACTTGGATGGTACAACGGGGAAGTAAGATAGATAGATAGATAGATAGTGGTCTTTATTTGGGCGAAATTGAGACCAAATGGTCCCTTCCTCCATTCGATCGGCATTAGGAAGGCAAAGAAAGCTACAGTCAAATTTCAAAAAGAGTTTAAAAAGTGACGATATAGTTTATATGAATACATGCAAACAGCAACTAAAAGAATGTCGTAGTAAGACGAAAAGTATTATGCGCACAGCACTACACTCTTTTAATTCTAAAATGCTAAGCGAATATCTTGAGGAAAATCCAAAATCATTCTGGTCCTATGTTAGGGAAATACAGGGTAAACGTCCCACTGTTCACTCTTTGAAGACGGAAAATGGAGAAATCATTACAAATAGCGTGAAAAGGGCAAATATTTTAAACCATTTTTCCAGAGCGTCCACAACAAAAACACAAACGCACCAAACGATTCTCCACACCCACCCGGGGAACACATGAGCGATCTTATACTGACCAAGCAGGGAATAGTACATCTGTTCCGTAGTATCAAAGCACACAAGGCACCTGGTCCGGAAAAATACCTGCTACAATATTTAACGAATTAGCTGAAGACATTGCCCCATTTTTACAGACTGTTTTTCTAAAATCGATAGAAGAAGGCTCAGTTCCTCGCGACTGGAAGCTAGCCCATATAACTCCCATCTATAAAGGCGGCGAAAGGGATAAACCAACCAATTACCGACCCATTTCTTTAACATCGATCTCTTGTAAAATATTGGAACACATTATTGTCACTAACATTATGAGATTTCTTGATAGTAGGAAAATACTAATCCACAACCAGCACGAATTTAGGAAAAGCAGATCTTGCGAAACACAACTTGGTCTCTTCATTCACGATATACTTAGATCGGGAGAAAACGACACACAAGTCGATGCAGTATTCCTGGATTTCAAAAAAGCCTTCGACAAAGTTCCAGGGACAAGTTGCAGGGTTATAGATAGCAAAAATTCCACTTGCCACCCTCAGCGTCTAAAAAATAATTAGTTGCATTTAAATGCATGCTCTTCCACTAACCTTATGTGTTTTGCTATAATAACCCATTCTTTCCGAATGACTTCATTCATGTTCTGTTCATCTGTTTTTAAGTTTCCCTTTCAATCCCTCGTCCCTCTCCGCGGGGGCAAATTCCTGCTACCTGCAACGTTGGGTCGCATTACCTGCCATTTAGAGACTCTTTGGGGGTAGAGTGTTTCGTGGTGCATTTTCATGTGGTAGTGATGTTTCAATTTCTTGCTTGTTGTGTCCTGGCTTCCGTGTTGTAGGATGTCTTTCGTGCTGCATCATGGGGTGCAGTTTTTTAGTTGTTATGCGGTATATGTGTTTGCATGAGTATTGGATGAAGAGATTTTTGCATGAGTGTGTGCGCTGCTGTGGGTGTAATTTTCCGTGTTTTTTTTGCATGTGGTATTTTTCTTTTTTACGGTTGGTGACCAAACACCCACCGCCACACGCCCTTGCGGCGGCTTGCGGGGTATTATGTAGATGTAGATGTAGATGTTCCACACAATAAATTGTTACAGAAACTTAAATACTATGGGATCAATGAGAAAATAATTAATTGGATTAGAGACTTCTTGTCAAACCGCAAACAAATGGTAGTCATAGATGGGTTGTGCTCAACGGATAGAGATGTAACTTCGGGCGTCCCCCAGGGAAGTGTAATAGGACCTCTTCTGTTCCTAATATACGTAAATGACTTAAGCACACACGTTAGTAGCTATCTAAGGTTATTTGCTGACGACACGGTGATATAGAGGGAAATAAGGAGCCAACTAGATCGCGAGCTACTCTCTAGAGACTTAGACAATATCTCGGAATGGTGCAATAAATGGGGATTAACACTTAATATAGATAAATGTGCAGTTTTGAAATTTTGGAATAAAGGCAGCGAGGAACAGGATATAAAGTACAAAATAGAGGGTTTAGTATTGGCTACGGCAAATCAAGTTAAATATTTGGGGGTTGTTCTAACACCACGCCTTTCATGGGGAGCACATATCAGGACAATATGCGGATCAGCTTTAAAGATACTTGGCTTCATAAAACGGGTGGTGGGGAAATGTTTTGAAAAAGTTAAAGAGAGGTGTTATTATGCTCTATTTAGACCTCATTTAGAATATGCCGCAAGTATTTGGGATCCGTGGGAGAAAATTTGGCAAAAGAATTAGATAAAGTCCAGAGAAAATCCGCGAGATTCGTTAAAAATTATTATGATAAGAAAACAAGTGTGACAGGTCTCTTAGATTATTTAGGCTGGGAACCACTTCATCTACATCTACATCTACATAATACCCCGCAAGCCGCCGCAAGGGCGTGTGGCGGGGGGTGTTAGGTCACCAACCGTAAAAGGAAAAATACCACATGCAAAAGAAACAACACGGAAAATTACACCCACAGCAGCGCACACACTCATGCAAAAATCCCTTCATCCAATACTCATGCAAACACATATACCGCAAAACAACTAAAAAACTGCTCCCCCCGAAAGCAGCACGAAAGCCATCCTACAACACGCAACCCAAACACAACAAGCAAGAATGTGAAACATCACTACATGGGCTAGCTTCCAGTCTCGAGGCAATGAGCCTTCTTCTATCGATTTTAGAAAAACAATATGTAAAAATGGGGCAATGTCGTCAGCTAATTCGTTAAATATTCTAGCAGGTATTTTTCCGGACCAGGTGCCTTTTGTGCTTTGATACTACGGAGCAGATGTACTATTCCCTGCTTCGTCGGTGTAAGATCGCTCATGTGTTCCCCGGGTGAGTGTGGAGGATCGTTTGGTACGTTTGTGTTTTTATTGTAGACGCTCTGGAAAAAATGGTTTAAAATATTTGCCTTTTTCACGCTATCTGTAATGATTTCTCCATTTTCCGTCTTCAAAGAATGAACAGTTGGACGTTTACCCTGTACTTCCCTATCATAGGACCAGAATGACTTTGGATTTTCCTCAAGATATTCGCTTAGCATTTTAGAATTAAAAGAGTGTAGTGCTTTGCGCATAATACTTTTTGTCTCACTACGACATTTTTTTAGTTGCTGTTTGGACGTATTCATATAAACTATATTGTCACTTTTTAAACTCTTTTTAAGTATTGACTGTAGCTTTCTTTGCCTTCTTAATGCCGATCTGACTTCCCCGTTGTACCATCTAGGTTCCTTACTGTCGCATTTGAGTTTTGACGGGACGGGACTATTATTGGACTTTCAAACCATTTGGCAATATCTATCGTTGGGGGATGGACGGTTATTGGAAGAGTCGTCTCCCATAAGCCATCATTATCACGCAAATCAAAGACTGTTAAGACAGTAAGGCCATTAAAAATTCAAGGCACTAGATTAATTTTTACGCAAATGATGGTAGTGTTAATAGTCTCAGAAATTCCAAATTCAGGGAAGATATGTCGCTAATTTACACGCAGTGGCCGTAACCGCCATAGCCGTTGATGGTGGAGAACCTTCCCGGCTTGCAGGGAACCACGTGGGTGGAAAAATCTTAGACTGGCACCCTGGAAAACCTTGGAGAAGAGTTTTGGAAAAGCATTCCACGAGGGTACCTTGCGGCAAAGAGGAGCAGGGAGGGAGGATTTCGGTTTCTTCTGGAGTGGGGCGGAGAGACGCAAGGAGGATCCTTGGAAGGAATGAGGCGGGTCGGAAGAGGGGGAAAATGAGGGTTTCAATTTTTTTCCTGGCTCTTCCTCGAAGCTTTTAGTCGACGGGGCACACTCGGGAAGAATCTAGTGGGTACGTTCTATGTTTTCGCCCGAGAGGGAAGAACGGTGCGGCAGGGTGACCGCAACAAAGGATGAAGAAAGCTGAAAGCCTTTAGGTGAGTGAGAGAGAGCGCGCGGGGAGGAGAGGGGAGAAGGAAGAAAAAGAAAGGAGATTTGACCGGGGAGGCATTCTGTTGCCGAGATTTGAATGACCTACCGACGGGGTGAGGGTGCGCTTCGGGGCGGAAGGGGGGGTTAGGGGTTCAGGGGAGGGGCCTGGATGGTGTAGGGTTTGGGGAAAACACCATCCACCCACCCCCTCTCCAGCGGACGTGAGCGAAAAACACCCCCCTCCCGAAATGCTCCGCACCTCATTCCATCCCCAACCCCGGCGTCTTCCCTTCTGTCAACCTAAAGAAGGAAGTTGTCCGTCCGCGCCCTTAGAGAAAGCATTTCCAGGAATGTACGGCCTCCCCCCCACTCCAGGGAAGGAAGGACTACCGACGGGGCCAGCAGATTAGATGGGCGGCGGAGAAGGGAATGGTGAGGGAAACAGAGGAGCGCGGCTCAATGGGAACGTCAGAGGTTCCCCCCGTGCGCGCGTTGGCGTCGCCCCTCACACGCCGGGGGTTATCTACCACGTTGAACACTCGCTCTCGGCCATTCCAGAAAAGTTGAGGGCGGTCGGAACGACAATCACGGTTCATTTAGTGTCGTTTCGCTCGACTACTCTTTTCATTTCGAGCTAAAGCGTGTTGTTGACCGCATGACAGTTCACTGCAAGCGCCATCATCATCTTTCAATCACGAATTAAGCAATTTAGGCTCTTTCCAACGATCATGGCCACTTGGCGGGCACTTTTCCACACTATCCCTTGGTTGGCACAATTCGTGGCAATAACATCGAGTCTGATTCCGAGAATAAAGGCACTCGGTATATGATTTGGTTTTCGTGAAGTTCATATTGTCGTAGGATATTTGTTCTCTTTGCGGACTTTTGTGATCACGAATTCAGTGTGGGGAAAGGGTTTCCTTAGAATTGAACATTTATATGCATGCATTTCAAAGTGTAATGCGTATCAGCGGATGACTCCGTAAAAAGTTACTGTCGCGGCATTTCTCGTAGTTTCTTTGAATCCGAAAATAAAAATTTGAGGGCATAAACAAGAGCATATAAAAAAGTTTTCCTACCCACGAAATATATTTCACTAAGACTGGTAAAAACAAATGGGAAATTTTAACAAGAATGCCGTAACGCAAGCTTTTAAAAATATGCAGAGGAAGATCTCAAGGTCTTCAAGTAAAATATTTAAAGAAAATGTTAGTGAAAATTATATACCCAGAGCGTAGCTTTAAAAACTAAGTTCGTCAAAAAAAACAAAGAAAAGCGTAAAATATACCAATAAACAAGGCAAATTTCAACGGACTAAGAGAATATTTAAAGATAAAAATACCAGAATACAAGACAAAAACACTGACAACCAATACAGAGAACACTTGGAATTATTTCTTAATTACACTTACACCCCACACACATCCAAACACTCAATCTACATTTTACATACACATGCACCTGAAAGTATACCTAACATCTCTATAGTGTTTAATTTAGTTCCGACTTGTAAATTCAACGTTTTTAATATTTCTAAAGTGACTTCGGTTTCTTACTATTATGATTTCTGATTGTTCGGGGAAAGAATGAGTATTTGTACCTATCTGTCCTGGAATCTATCTCCCTCAGTTTATCTTTGTGGTCTGATCTACCTAAGTAGTGTGGGGCAATTATAATTCCTTCAGTGTCATAGTTAAACTCGTTTGTTCTGAACCTTTCTAAAAGTCTAAGCCTCGCTTGTTCTCTCCGTAATTCAAGTGGTTCCAAGCCTAAATCCCCTAAGAGACCTGTCACACTTGTGTTCTTATCATAACAATTTTTAACGAATCTAGCGGATTTTCTCTGGACTTTATCTAATTCCTTTTGCCAAATTTTCTCCCACGGATCCCAAATACTTGCGGCATATTCCAAATGAGGTATAACTAGAGCAAAATAACACCTCTCTTTAACTGTATCATTACATTTCCCCACCACCCGTTTAATGAAGCCAAGTTTCTTTAAAGCTGATCCGCATATTGTCCTGATATGTGCTCCCTATGAAAGGCGTGGTGTTAGAACAACCCCCAAATATTTAACTTGATTTGCCGTAGTCAATACTAAACCCTCTATTTTGTAGTTTATATCCTGGCCCTCGCTTCCTTTATTCCAAAATTTCAAAACTGCGCATTTATCTATATTAAGTGTTAATCCCCATTTATTGCACCATTCCGAGATATTGTCTAAGTCTCTAGAGAGTAGCTCGCGATCTAGTTGACTCCTTATTTCCCTGTATATCACCGTGTCGTCAGCAAATAACCTTAGATAGCTACTAACGTGTGTGCTTAAGTCATTTACGTATATTAAGAACAGAAGAGGCCCTATTAAACTTCCCAGGGGGACGCCCGAAGTTACATCTCTATCGGTTGAGCACAACCCATCTATGACCACTATTTGTTACTAGTTATTGACTAGTACATCTGCTCCGTAGTATCAAAGCACACAAGGCACCTGGTCCGGAAGAAATACCTGCTAGAATATTAAAGGAATTAGCTGGCGAAATTGCCCCATTTTTACATATTGTTTTTCTAAAATCGATAGAAGAAGGCTCAGTGCCTCGCGACTGGAAGCTAGCCCATATAACTCCCATCTATAAAGGCGGCGATAGGGATAAACCAACTAATTACCGACCCATTTCTTTAACATCGATCTCTTGTAAAATATTGGAACACGTTATTGTCACTAACATTATGAAATTTCTTGATAGTAGGAAAATACTAATCCACAACCAGCACGGATTTAGGAAAAGCAGATCTTGCGAAACACAACTTGGTCTCTTCATTCACGATATACTTAGATCGGGAGAAAACAACACCCAAGTCGATGCAGTATTCCTGGATTTCAAAAAAGCCTTCGACAAAGTCCCACACAATAAATTGTTACACAAACTTAAATACTATGGGATCAATGAGAAAATAATTAATTGGATTAGGGACTTCTTGTCAAACCGCAAACAAATAGTAGTCATAGATGGGTTGTGCTCAACGGAGAGAGAAGTTACTTCGGGCGTCCCCCAGGGAAGTGTAATAGGGCCTCTTCTGTTCTTAATATACATAAATGACTTAAGCACACACGTTAGTAGCAATCTAAGGTTATTTGCTGACGACACGGTGATATACAGGGAAATAAGGAGCCAACTAGATCGCGAGCTACTCTCTAGAGACTTAGACAATATCTCGGGATGGTGCAATAAATGGGGATTAACACTTAATATAGATAAATGTGCAGTTTTGAAATTTTGGAATAAAGGAAGCGAGGAACAGGATATAAACTACAAAATAGAGGGTTCAGTATTGACTACGGCAAATCAAGTTAAATATTTGGGGGTTGTTCTAACACCACGCCTTTCATGGGGAGCACATATCAGGACAATATGCGGATCAGCTTTAAAGAAACTTGGCTTCATAAAACGGGTGGTGGGGAAATGTAATGAAAAAGTTAAAGAGAGGTGTTATTTTGCTCTAGTTAGACCTCATTTGGAATATGCCGCAAGTATTTGGGATCCGTGGGAGAAAATTTGGCAAAAAGAATTAGATAAAGTCCAGAGAAAATCCGCTAGATTTGTTAAAAATTGTTATGATAAAAACACAAGTGTGACAGGTCTCTTAGGGGATTTAGGCTGGGAACCACTTGAAGTGCGGAGAGAACAAGCGAGGCTTAGACTTTTAGAAAGGTTCAGAACAAACGAGTTTAAATATGACACTGAAGGAATTATAATGGCCCCACACTACTTAGGTAGATCAGACCACAAAGATAAACTAAGGGAGATAGATTCCAAGACAGATAGGTACAAATACTCATTCTTTCCCCGAACAATCAGTAATCATAATAGCAAGAAACCGAAGTCACTTTAGAAATATTAAAAACTTTGAATTTACAAGTCGGAACAAAATTAAACACTATAGAGATGTTAGGTATACTTTCAGGTGCATGTGTATGTTAGTTGGTAGTTTGAGTGTTTGCATGTGTGTGGGGTGTAAGTGTTCATGCATGAATGTATGCCATGTTTTTTTTATATATGATTTTGTCGTTATTGCATGCGATTTTTTTTTTTAATTATTTTTCTTTTCTAAATTATGGGTGGTGTCCTAGCACCCCCCGCCACACGCCCTTGCGGCGGCTTGCGGGGTATTGAGTAGATGTAGATGTAGATGTAGATTTGTTTGCGGTTTGACAAGAAGTGTCTAATCCAATTAATTATTTTCTCATTGATCCCATAGTATTTAAGTTATGTAACAATTTATTGTGTGGGACTTTGTCGAAGGCATTTTTGAAATCCAGGAATACTGCATCGACTTGGGTGTTGTTTTCTCCCGATCTAAGTATATCGTGAATGAAGAGACCAAGTTGTGTTTCGTAAGATCTGCTTTTCCTAAATCCGTGCTGGTTGTGGATTAGTATTTTTCTACTATCAAGAAATCTCATAATATTAGTGACAATAATGTGTTCCAATATTTTACAAGAGATCGGTGTTAAGGAAATGGGTCGGTAATTGGTTGGTTTATACCTATCGCCGCCTTTATAGATGGGAGTTATATGGGCTAGCTTCCAGTCGCGAGGCACTGAGCCTTCTTCTATTGATTTTAGAAAAACAATGTGTAGAAATGGAGCAATGCCTTCAGCTAAGTCCTTTAATATTCTAGCAGGTATTTCTTCCGGACCAGGTGCCTTGTGTGCTTTGATACTACGGAGCGGATGTACTATTCCCTGCTTGGTCAGTGTAAGATCGCTCATGTGTTCCCCGGGTGGGTTTGGAGGATCATTTGGTGCGTTTTTGTTTTTATTGTAGACGCTCTGGAAAAAATGGTTTAAAATATTTGCCTTTCTCACGCTATCTGTAAAGATTTCTCAATTTTCAGTCTTTAATGAGTGAACAGTGGGACGTTTACCCTGTATTTCCCTAACATAGTACTTGAGTTTCAGAAGTTACTCTCTCAAATGAGTCAGTCGATTGCCGTTTCACAAAATTAAGTATAGTATTTTTATTTGGACGTTTATTGGGGGGCATCAAGATGTTTTTAACCGCCTCAATTGAAATTTTACATGAATTTGTTTGATAAATGATACGTCGTTAACGATAATTCTCAGTTGGAATAATTACCACAGGCTCTTAGCATTTTTAAAAGTTGTCTCCTTAGTGCGGTTGCTAGGACTCATTCTAATCCCTTATCGTTCATGGGGAAAAATTGTATCTACATCCACATCTACTTAATACCCCGCAAGCCGCCGGAAGGGCGTGTGGCGAGGGGTATTAGGACACCACCCGTAATTTAGAAAAGAAAAAGAAAAAAAACCGCATGCAATAACCACAAAATCATACAACCACAAAAAAAACATGGCATACATTAATGCATGAACACTTACACCCCACACACATACAAACACTTAATCTACATCTTACATACACATGCACCTGAAAGTATACCTAACAGCTATGTAGTGTTTCACTTTGCTCCGACTGGTAAATTCAATGTTTTCAATATTTATAAGTGACTTCGGTTCCTTACTATTATGATTTCTGATTGTTCGGGGAAAGAAGGAGTATTTGTACCTATCTGTCCTGGAATCTATCTCCCTTAGTTTATCTTTGTGGTCTTATATACCTAAGTACCGACCCCGGTAGCGGCGGGGTAACGTCCTCGTCTGCCATTCCCAGGGTCGCGGGTTCGATTCCCGCCTGGGTGAGTTTTCCTCCACCTAGGGCTTGGGTGTTTGTAAATGTGATCATTGTTATCGTTGTTAATAGTTCGATGTAAAGGCCAGAATGTGCTGTTTTCGGACTTATACTGAATAAATAGATAAATAAATAAATAAGTAGTGTGGGGCCATTATAATTCCTTCAGTGTCATAGTTAAACTCGTTTGTTCTGAACCTTTCTAAAAGTCTAAGCCTCGCTTGTTCTCTTCGCACTTCAAGTGGTCCCCAGCCTAAATCCCCTAAGAGATCTGTCTCACTTGTCTTCTTATCATAACAATTTTTAACGAATCTAGCGGATTTTCTCTGGACTTTATCAAATTCTTTTTGCCAAATTTTCTCCAAAAATTTATCAAATATGTCAGTTAAGATGTATCAAATATGTCAGTTAAGATGTATCAAATATGTCAGGTCTACATTTGAGTTCTGTAATATTATTTCTATGATTTCTTCTATCGTAGCACGATGGGGAGAGAGTACATGTTTAAGATCATCGCAAAAGAGACCTAGTTCCTCTAATGATGTATTATGTATCCTATGAGTATTTCTCTTTGTGTTGTCATGAATAGTTTTTTGCTGCATTCACTAAGCTAGTCCGTTTTATCTCCCTTTCCAGATCTTCATCAGCTGGCTTCGAAATGGGGCCCTTTTGGATCCCGGTGGTGTTGCTGGTGGCAACTCTCCCGGAGTTTGGTATACCAAGGTGCCTCGTTGATTATCCAGGTGAGTGACTCGCGACGACGATTGACAAATTTATCGTTTTGACATTGTAATCTCTCTCATTTTCTCCCGGTGGTCGAATCAACCAATGTATGTGTCTTTGTGCCATGATAATCCATCTCTCTACCTTTTTACATCTACATCTACTTCTACATCTACATCTACTCAATGTCCCGCAAGCCGCCGCAAGGGCGTGTGGCGGGGGGTATTAGGACACCACCCGTACTTTAGAAAAGAAAAAAAACCCCATGCAATAACCTCAAAATCATACATCCACAAGAAAAAAACATGGCATACAGTCATGCATGAACACTTATACCCCACACACATGCAAACACTCAAACCTACAACTAACATGCACATGCACCTTAAAGTATACCTAACAGCTTTGCAGTGTTTAATTTTGTTCCGACTTGTAAATTCAATGTTTTCAATATTTCTAAGGTGACTTCGGTTTTTTACTATTATGATTTCTGATTGTTCGGGGAGAGAATGATTATTTGTACCTATCTGTCCTGGAATCAATCTCCCTTAGTTTATCTTTGTGGTCTGATCTACCTGAGTAGTGTGGGGCCATTATAATTCCTTCAGTGTCATAGTTAAACTCGTTTGTTCTGAACCTTTCTAAAAGTCTAAGCCTCGCTTGTTCTCTCCGCACTTCAAGTGGTTCCCAGCCTAAATCCCCTAAGAGACCTGTCACACCTGTGTTCTTATCATAACAATTTTTAACGAATCTAGCGGATTTTCTATGGACTTTATCTAATTCTTTTTGCCAAATTTTCTCCCACGGATCCCAAATACTTGCGGCATATTCCAAATGAAGTATAACTAGAGCAAAATAACACCTCTCTTTAACTTTATCATTACATTTCCCCACCACCCGTTTAATGAAGCCAAGTTTCTTTAAAGCTCATCCGCATATTGTTCTGATATGTGCTCCCCATGAAAGGCGTGGTGCTAGAACAACCCACATAAAAACTCGCAAGCTGCCGTAGGGGCCGTTGGCGGGGGATGTTAAGACACCACCCGTAAAACGTAATAAAACATGCAAAACTAACAAAACCAGGGCAATGAACACCCAAATAGACGTATGTATTCATTCAAAACCCATTCTAACTTACATAAATGCAAATACATATTCTAGTAACTAGCATATAGTTCCACTCTATCTAAATCTATATCTACATAATACCCCGCAAGCCGCCGCAAGGGCGTGTGGCGGGGGGTGTTAGGTCACCAACCGTAAAAAGGAAAAATACCACATGCAAAAAAAACAACACGGAAAATTACACCCACAGCAGCGCACACACTCATGCAAAAATCCCTTCATCCAATACTCATGCAAACAAAGGACAATGTGTAAGGACAATTATACCATTATTATATACTTATTGTTGAATACCTTTACTTGCTTGGAGATATGGAAATACAATATACAATAATGTCGACGCTCTAAGTGAAAGGTAAAGTAAATGTGTTGAATAAATCGCAGAGCAAGTTTCCCGTTTGAAGATGACTGCATAAGTTTATGCCAGGCCTATGATATATTTCTAATACCCTCTCCGCTTATTAAATGTCTTCACCTGAAGGACGTAATAGCATTCCAATTGCATGCCTAAAATAATTCGGCGCCATAATTCGTGAATTTCCCCGATGTGTTTCGTTTCTTATGTAACGGTATGAGTTAAAAGTCGTCTCAGTGGCAACTCGTTCCTTTTTTTCCGATTGCGCATTTCCCCGAGGAACATCGGTCAAGTTCTCCATCATCTTCTTCTTCCTCGGTTTGAAAGGTTCCCATTTTGAATCGCGTGGCCCCGAGTATCATCCTCCCCTCCCGTCCTCTCTTTATAATCCCGTCTGGGATCAAATGTCTACGCAGCGTTTGCAGCAGCGTACGCAGCGCAAATGTCTATACTACCTTGATCAAAAATTTCCCGGAATTTATTCAGAAAATTAAAAATACAAGTTTATTCATCTAAATCTATATTGTCCCCTTCAAAGTAATCCCCATCGACTGCAACACACTTATGCCAGCGCTTTATCCAATCCTCGAAACATTTTTTATATTCGGTTTTCGGTATGTCCATCAGTGCTTCCTGCGATTTTTCCATTACTTCCTCTCGGCTGCTAAAACGCGTTCCCCGTAATGGTTTTTTAACTCGATTGAACAGAAAGAAGTCACAGGGAGCCAAATCAGGTGAATTCGGTGGCTGTTGGATGGTATTTGTTGCATTTTTCGTCAAAAAATTACGAATAATGATAGCACTGTGCGACGGTGCGTTATCATGGTGCAAAATCCACGAGTTTTCTGCCCACATTTCTGGTCTCTTTCGGCGAATTGCTTCACGCAAACGTCTCATAACGCCCAAATAATACTCTTTGTTTACTGTCTGGCCTTCTGGCAAAAATTCATGATGCACTACACCGTTGTAATCCATGAAAACCGTCAGCATTGCCTTCTTTTTTGACTGAAAACGACGTGGTTTTTTTGGTCTCGGCTCATTTGGTGAACGCCATTCACTTGCCTGATGTCTGGATTGCGTGTCGTACTCATAAACCCACGTCTCGTCTCCAGTAATGATCCTTTTGATGAATGTGGGATCGGATTCAGCCTCGCAAATCATGTCTTTTGCGACGTCAACACGGTCTCTTTTTTGCATGAAATTGAGGTCTCTTGGCACCAACTTTGCTGCTACACGACGGAAACCCAAATCATTAACCACAATGTCATGGGCGGATCCATAGGCAATGTTCAAGTCCTCCGCTATTTCTCTGATGGTTAATTTGCGGTTATTGACCAACATTTCTTTTACTTTATCAATTTTTTCACCGACTTTCGATGTCGATGGTCTGCCACTGCGTTCATCATCTTCGATTGACTCACGACCACTTCTGAACCGCTCGTGCTACTGGTAAACGACCGTTTTTTTTAGAGAATCGTTGCCGAAACACTTTTCCAACATTTCCAACGTCCGTGCGCCACTAAATCCGTTTTTTACGCAAAATTTAATACAAGTTCGTTGTTGCAAATTTAAATCCATTTCTGCAATTGTAAAAAATCGCCAACACACACAGAGATAGATGTACTCTTGGCTACGTAACTTTTGCAAATGTCAAGTTATGACACTAAGATTTAAAGGGAATATCAACAACAGATGTACCAATTTAACAAAAAAACAGAACTCAAATCGGAACGATGGGAGCGCCACACGGTGGTTATTCCGGGAACTTTTTGATCAAGGTAGTATCAAATGTCTACGCAGCGTTTAGACTTGTCCTCGCTTGTAATTCGATTGCCTTAACTGTTACTATTATGGCTTTCATGACTATTATGATTCCTGAGTGCCCGGGGAAAAAAGGTAATATTTATATATACTGTTTTGGAGTCTATTTCCCTTATCTTGGTGGCCTAACCAAATGGTGTGGGGGTCATTATAACTCCCTCTGTGTCATAGCTGAACTCATGTGTTCTGTACCTTGCTAGAAGTCTCGCTTGTTCTCTTCCGGCTTCTCGATCCCAAATACTAGCGGCGCTTTCCAAATGTGGCCTAACTTAAGAGAAATAACAACTTACCTCTACATGTGCAAAATGCCCTGCATGTCGCCGCAAGGGCGTTTGGAGGGGGCTGTTATGTCACCAGCCAAGCAGCACTGTCACAATATCTCTGCACAAATATCAGTTTGATCGTGGACTGGCAAAAGATAAGCGCACAAAAGAAGGTACAAGGCAGGCAAGAATATTCAGTAAAAAGACACGTTCAAATCATTCAGGAACATCATCATAAAGATAGATAGATATATAGATAGATAGAGGTCTTTATTTGGGCAAAATTGAGACCAAATGGTCCCTTCTTCCATTTAACCCATCGTCGTATACATATTATATTAGGCATTAAACTTATAGTTACATTCATATGTACACATAAATACATACAGACAGACATCAAGTCATTTAGCACAGATTTGCACATCGAAAAGAAAAAAGCACACACACATACACATACATACAAATACCCACACATACATACCTATATGCATTCACATACCTACACATATACATACATATCCACACACACATGCATATACACATAAACATATAAACATACATACATGCATACATAAATACATACATAATTACGCACATATACATCCATACATATACATATATAAATTAAGAATTCACCTACATATACTCATATTAAATGACAGTGAAGATAGAGTACAATAAAATGAGGAAAGTCTAAGCAAAGAATGAGGTTTGTGGGAAAAGCTAGGGAGAGCGTGGCATCGCTCAACTAGTAAAAACCCACGCAGGAAAAACACCCACGAAGAGAAGGGGGGTGTGAAAAACCTGCGAAAACCCTATTAATTAGAGGAAAGATACATGTACATTGTAACAATCATTTTTACAGAGTATACATATTATTAAGTTACTGAAATTGAATTGGAGAAATTAAATACACTGACAACACATGCGGAGTAATGAGAAGCGTAATATTTCTAAAAATAATTATTCAAACTCCTACCGCTTGAGATGACAAAACAAAAAAGCAGGGAAAAAAAGTAGACACAGTGATCTGTCTAACAGCAGATGGGTGTATTTAAAACCTACCTACCCATAAAGATGGGTGTATTTAAAATTGATGCTGGATATAGATTATATATATACAATGCCAATAATCTCCCAGCTTTCGTATCTATTTTGATCTCTATTAGTACGAGGAAGAAATTTCATTTTAAATATATCCCATAAACTATCTATGTCAATGATTTTACGCATGTGATCTGATCAGCCATAGTAAGTGCGGACCTGTAAAATGCCGGTAAAATCAAGATTAAAATTCAAATTAGTTAAAATCAATAAAAAAAGTTTAAACTCGTGCCGGATATCAATGAAATATTTACCCTACCAATACTAATTACCCCATTCGCACCTGCGATCATATCTATTTTGGTCTCTGATTGTACGAGGAAAGAAACGGAATTTTAAATCCATCTATACACTAACTCTTTGGTTTTAAGTATCTGATCTGATCTACCATATTAAGTGGGGACCTGCCTCAAATTTACGCTGTATATTTATCTTCTATTTCAAGCTACGGTGGACTAGCGGCTCCCATCCTGATTCTTCGTGTCTTAATAGTGTCCTGACATTGCTATCTTGTTCATAACAACTTTTCACAAACCTAGCCGCTCTACGTCGCATTCTAATTCTACCTCGTGATGATCCTATACACCTGCAGCATACTCTAAGTGGCGCCTAACTAAAGGAAAATTACAAAAATCTTGAACCCTCACACATTACATTCCCCGAGTATCCTTTCCTGCTTTTCTTCGCATCACCCTGATATTTGGTCAAAAGCGCTCAGGGGTAGCCCTCAATCTTCTGTTGTTCGTATTTCATTTATAAATCTCTGTCTCTTCTGCAAATATTCTGAGGTTGCTCAGGCAAGGGCAATTAATCTAAGTAAGATTTTGAATTATCCTCGCACTCAATTGCGTTTAAGTCTTCAAGTGTTTTCCACTAGGATAGTGCCGTTTCGACAGCGGAGTTAGTAATCGAAACGTCGATAGATGGATTCCTGATCCGGTGGAAACCATCGAAGACTTCACCACAAATAATTTAAAGTTCCATTCGATTGTTAAGGCAGATCATGCTACGAAAAATGGTAGAAGGGAAAATGACTTCTGAAGGTGCGATCAAAAAAATACCGGACTGATTTTACCCTGCGCAAACAGTTCAACGGATCGAAACAAGACACAATGTGCCATCTGGCAACACAAGTGACCACAAATACGAGAGGTGTTGCGTTTTTTTAAGCCGAGTCGTTACGCAGCAGCAGCTGTACGTGTCTTAACCTGTTCGTCGCCGCGTGCAACGGCAGCAATGAAGGAGCTAGAGGAACAGCGTGTGTGCGTGAAATTTTGGTTCACACTTGGCAATAGTGCTACGGAGACATTTGGAATGATTCAGCAAGCCTTTGTGTCGAACTATGTTTCGAAAATCGGGCAGAGCCGACAGATGATTTGCGGTCTTTCACTTCGACGGACCCCAACCATGTCGAATTGACGCGGGCACATCTCCGTTTAACTGTGAGAGAGATAGCCGAGGAAGTGAACATTAGTTTTGGTTCCTGACAGAAAATTTTGACCGACATTTCGAGCATGACGCGCGTCGCATCAAAATTCGTCACGCGGGTGCTGACTAATGAACAGAGACAAAAACGTGTGGGCATTTGTCAGGAACTCCTGGATCGAGCAAATGCCGACTCAGAGTTTCTTAAAACCATCGCAACCGGTGATGAAACCTGGGTTTACGGTTACGATGTTGATACAAAGGCCCGGTCTTCTCAGTGGAAAAGTCCTCATTCTCCGCGAACAAAGAAAGCTCGCATGCCCCGGTCCATTGTGAAGGTCATGCTGGCGTGTTTCTACGATTGGCAAGTGCTGATCCATTACGAATATGTCCTTCAAAGTCAAACCGTCAACAAAGATTTCTACGTTTGAGTTATGAAGAGACTGAGGGTCGCAGTGAGCCGAAAGAGGCCGGGCATGTGGAAAAACAATGCATGGCGTTTCCACCACAATAACGCGCCGGCTCACACGGCGCTGATCGTGACAGAGTTTTTCGCCTTTCGATTATATTGGGGACATTAAAACTAATTGTACGGCGGACCTGAAGAGGATCGCTAAGGCGGCTTACCAGGCAGGGTTCCAGAGCTGGAAGAAACGTTGGCAAAGGTGTGTCGTCAGCCAAAGCATGTACTTTGAGGGGGACAAGTTCCATCAAGCTGTATCCTTCGAAAGTAGCTAGTTATAAAATCAGTCCTGTATTTTTTTGATCACACCTTGTAAATAAGAAATCGTTTTTCTCCTTGCACAATTTAATACCACAACGGCAAGCGGCTTTGACTTTGGACAAAAGGAGCTTCCCAAATGCAATGAATCTCTAGTTGCTCCAATGGCAAACGCGATTTTAATTATATTTGCGCATAACTTCATGTTTTATGCAAAGAAGGCTGGTGATCTAACACTCCCTGCTACACGTTCTCGTGGCTATTTTCCAGGGTTATATGTAGATGTGAATTCGATCCTGATGCGATTCACGACCTCAGGGCACACTGCCTCCATTGGCTCCCAATCAAACACTTATCGTGGCGAGAAGGATTGCGTTGACATCGCGTGACCCTCTCCCGTTTCTTTCTCCATTTTCAAACATCAAGAGTGCCAACTTCCACTGATAACCTTCAACGTCGTCCTCCCGCAGCAGCCAATGCTCCCTCTGCCCATCGAAACATGAATAAAAATGGCCAGAGCGCGGAGCCTTGGGGGTTATCTACGGCATGTTAGGATAACTCTTTTAAGCTGTTAAAGTTTCAACAATTCAAGGAGTCATGTGGTCCTTGGGAAGATTATTTTCCATGCGTTTCACAAATCGTTGAAATAATTTAGGCGTGGTCAATAACCGTGGTTACAATGCCGGCACGAAGACGCGCACACTGTGCGGTACCGATAACCTTGATATATTTATTTATTTATTCATTGTACGGTTCTTCGACATACCATCATGGATAAAAACCGATGGCACCCCAGTGCACATTCAATCATGTCGACTCGATTTGTTATTAAATGTCTTACAATAAATAGACATTTACTTTTATCGTTTGGCATGGCAAACAGTACTTTTAGTACTTTATTCACTTGCTATCTCTTGCGTTTTCCTTGAATAGAAATTCACATATATCATTAGTAGTGAAATCACATAAAATTTATTACACAACTTCCCTTCTAGCCTTGTTGATATCATCCATGTTTTAATTATTTCAGTGGTTATCCCTAGAAAATGAAATACTAATACCCAGATAAATCACTCTGTGATATTCCACCCTCTTCTACACTCATAGTGGCGCACATGCGTTAAGAAGACTATGCGGATCAGCCTTGAAGTAGTTACGTTTCATTAGACGGGTGTTAGGAAAATGTAATAAAAAAAGTAAGAGAGAGGTCTTACTTTGCTTGAGTTGCCTTTTCCCATTCCCTCCCCCCCCCCTGACCCATCCCACCTGGTGCTTGCACCTCCTGCCACACACCATTTTGGTAGATGGCGGGGTTTTTATGCAGATGTGTCTGGTATCCATTGGAAGAAGCGAACTAATGATTTGGTTGTTCTATTTTCTCCTTTTGCAGAGGTCACCCCGAAAAGATACTTCAACTATGAGGGGGAGATCCGAAACATCACCCTGGAAGTTTCAAGCCGAGGTGCCCAGCATCTCACTTCGGAGATCTTTAAAATATTCCTTGAAGTGAGTCTCTCATTTTTCTTTGAAATGTACTCTTTCCATGCGGAAAAGAACATCAGTGTATACGAAACTTCTGTATGGCTGTATTCTCTCCTTATCGCCTACGTCAAGGGTGGATGTAATATACGAAATTATCAATGCCAAAAACAGGGTAAAAAATATAGTTTCTTAGTTTTCCGTACCAATCCTCATTCCTGCAACGCGGAAATAGTTGTATTTAAAACAGATGATTTCTTTTGTGGATAATACGATGTAAATACTGACTTTATTCAGTTACGTTATTTCTATGTTCATGAAATAAAGAACGATAATTACTAAAATCGGTGAACTAACGTTCTATATTCCAGGCGGAAACGATTGAAGTATCTTTGTGCAGGTTTTTATTATTTTCAAGCTCAAAACGTAACAAAATTTATTTTTATGTTGCACTAGTATACTTGAAATTATATTGATATTTATTTGGTGACATATCCTGTGACCTTGGTGATGCATTTCAGTCTTCATCGAGTCAGATTGCTTGGCAACTATCAAGAACATTAAACAGCGTGACTGGTAATTATTTCGGGTCACATTAAGATTTTAAGCAACATTACTTGGTTCAAAGTTTTATTTTAAAAATATATTGCCGTGAGGTGATCTTAATTCCGTATTGCGATAAGAGGCAAAGTTCCAACAATTTTAGGCTTAAATGACCTTGTTAAATTGTCAGCGACTAAGCATTTTATTTCCCTGCTCTCTCATGGAAAGCACATACAGTAATAGATTTGAATGCAGAGTTTTTATCATCGAGAAAGCTCGAAATAGGGGGTATTCCCTTAATAATGGCACCCAAACTTAAACCCGAACCCATTCTTTGCTTTTCAGGAAGTATTAGGTTATCCTTACGTATCGCTAGTCAAGCAGAAGGACCATTTCAATGCTGAAAATGTGTTCCATCGCCTATCCGGACTCATGGACGTGGACAAATTCCCGTGAGTACTACTATGTTTATTATCTACGTGCTCCCAATCATAACCACGTCTACATCAACATTGCATATTATGAACCACTGCTAGGGTTCTTGTCGGGAGATGATTCAGCACCAGGCATACAACCTCAATTCGGCAAATTATCATATGTTACGGCGTAAGGCACGGAGTTAAAAGCGTTACCGTGAAGAAGGGCTAAAACAGCCCCGATGATACTTCCATGGGGACACTAAAATTCTGGGGGAACACGAAATTAATGATCGACTAATACCATTCCATTGAAAATCTATGTCCTCGGAATGCATGTAAACAACGTTTTTTATGTGGTATTTTTTTCAGGGTTCCTAACACCACGGTCAACCTTGAAGTTTGGGTGCCACCGAATGCCGACGCGAGCTCCTGGACGGCTTCGGGCAGCGTCGAAGATGCCGGCCTCATTGGACCACCGGGAAGGTGGGTGTCTTTCTATTCGGCCGTTGAACTCTCTTCCGCATGCCTCCCAATATATCCTTGTCCAAAAATTACGCATTCATGGAGGTCGCTAAAAAAAGTGACAAAAAGTAATGCGAGAGTTGTATGATTGTGCATTTTTAAGCATTTTTCTACTAGTAAATGTCCATTACTTCTTATTTACGGCGTTGTGGCAACGCAAAAACGGAGTCGAAGAATTTTGTATGATAACTCAGAAAACCCTTCATTTTTATTCCATGAAATCTAGATTAAAGTAATAAATCCCTTTACCTACGATTAGTAAATGTAGGTCTTCCATAAAGCGTCGCTCTATTATTCTGGGCGTGCCTCAAATCTTTCCAGATAGAACCTGAAATTCTTCGATCAAAAAATATATTTTCCTTCTTATCGTCTTAAATGTGAATAATGAGAAAAATCGTATCCGCACGAAATCCATAGGCATTAACATGGTCTTCCAGCGAGACACCAGCTTTTTTGCTCTGACATGAATAATTGTATGAGATTAAGACGCGTCTGTTTAATATAAAAAAATTACTCCGCTTTATCGTAGTAGATAGGCGATTAATTATTTGTCATTTCTAATTTGCATATTAAATTCAATTTTAACTGTCGGAAGTTGGGTCGGAAGCATAGAAATATCATCGCTTTGCCGGTTGGTTGCTGAGGAATAATAATAAATTGGTCGTCGTTGGCACATGAGTTAAATTGGCGAGGTGTGAAATTTTTACATTTTTCATGACTAGAAATTTAACCAACTTAGTTTTCACATTTGTTCGTTCATTGGTCTCCAGTTATTTTCTTGTACAACTTTTGACAAGTTTTTTTTTATTCCTATCCACAATTTCACCATTAGGTTACCAAAGCGAATGGTTTCGTAGTTTTTTTAACCGCACGCAAAAATGCTTTGTCTCGCCTATTTTTGCGTCACCAAAAGAAGTCGCGAGCGGAAGTCACTACATGCATTTCACAAAGTATCTCATTCTTTTTTTATACCAGCAGGCCGAATGCATTCAAATGTGGGAACCCGTCAATGCGTCTTGCGAATGAATGTACGCCCTCATTTTTCAAAATCCATTTCTTCTTATACAACTGATCATATTTATGATACGTCAATACAGCAAATCTCGATTACCATTAATTTTTGCGGCAAGTAAGCGATCTGAAATTTACAGAAATAAAGTTGCTATCGGCCAAAGGATCGGCGAAAGGTTTACATACAATCAGGACGGCAGCGTGATACTCATTTCTCCCTATAGCTGCAACCACTTGAAGCATGAAATCCATCACTTAGATGGGAAAGATGTTTTCTCATTTTAGTGAAAACTGCTGTCACTTGAACTTTTGATTTCACCGGGTTATCTCCGTCGGGAGTCAAATCCCTGTTAACCTCGCTGGTCATCTCCGCTCGGGTTCGCAAGGTCATCTTTATCTTTTCTGCCAAGGCTTTTCTACTGAGTGGTATGTCTCCTTCGAATACGCACAAGCCAATTGTGGATGTGGGATTCTTTTGAACTTCAAACGACGTCGCTAGAATGCGATGGATCGGAAAACATCCGAGTCCAGTAAACGCGACTGCGAAAAGGTCAGCGGCAATCAGCCATCGCTCCTTCCCATCTAATCTGGTTCAACCAAATGAATGCCTTTGTTCGTTTTCTTTTCACAGGTTCGGCTGGTTCGTTCCAAAGGCACTCACGGGTTACCTAAACGGATCTCTTCACTGGAGTTTGTTCCAGAACCCCCACCTCGCATCGACGTTCAATATTCCTCAGATGCACTTCCTGGAACATGTGACGCCCTATCTCAAGAACCCCGAGACAAAGAGGTAAGACTCTCCTCCTCCTGGAAGGGAGAAAACTAATAACAAACCAAGTTCTCCATTCTTCCGGTTTAACATTGCGTTTTTGCCGTAGCGTGTGTCTAAGGGCGACGCCGTTGCTTTCATGACTGCGGTCTGAGAACCAAAATGGCCGTTGCGATGAAGATGGAAAAAATGACAGAGTGTAGGTTATTTTCGCCGTCAACTGCGGCCTGCCATCCAGATGTGGCTGCTCAGAATCGAATGGATGAATTCAAAGACTGCGTCTTCATGCAGACGATATTGCTCCGCCGTCATCGCCGTCCGAGTCCTGAAGACGGAAACGAAAGACGGCGATGGCCCGTGCTCTTGTGTGTTTTTTGATGAGATGAATAAGTAAGCGACATACTGATGCAAACCATCGGAGTCTATCTTCATTAACATCGTGGTTATCGTCGATTCGATCAAAAATATAAAAAAACACAACTTGTCGATGAAAACGATGCAAGTAATTAATGATGGGTTTGAAAATATCTTTGAGATTGTCTCACATATGTTGTTTGTCTTCCCCTTTGCAGGTTCTATTGCGAAAAAGACTTCTGCTCACTTGGACTGTTCGTCCCGGCGCAGTGCAAGAGGGTGCCCTGTGCAGTACTCCTTGCCGATGATCCAGGTAGGTGATGATTATTTGCGACCAGAAATTTATTATTTCTCCTGGTTGATATGAAACTAAAGTTGCGTTTAAAGATTGAACTCGTGAATAAACGAATTCGCAAACAAAACTGACCTAAATTCTCGAATACATTGAACAGTACACTTCATCACTCTACGCATCCCCAAAACAATACTGTATCCAGTGTGTGGAGTAGTAACTTAGTTAATGGTTAGTTACGAATTACTTTGTAAGTATTCCACACTTATAATCTTCACCTTTCGAAGAATATGATCGTTACTCATAATCTAATCATGGTATTCAGAAAGTAATCGTCGCAGTTAATCACTCGTTATTTCTTTTTTTATTTTTAATCACAAACGATGGGTTCGAAATCCATTTTGGCACTGTTATTTTCTACTTTTGAATATTAACCACTTTCGCTATCGAAATCTGAAGTTTATTAAAAAATCGACGTCATCCACAGCCTTCAAGTAACATTTACCTGTGAAATTCATGTAAATGACGCTTTTACCCTTGAATTGTAACTGTGGCTCAATTTGGGTGAATTCTTCTCGGGTCTTCCACCGGGTCAATGTCTCCATAGCTGCCGACGTTTCGATTCCCAACTCTGTCATCGTCATCAGTGCTTCTCATTGCCGTTTCGCCAAAAAATGTCCAATATATATATATATATATATATATATATATATATATATATATATATATATATATATATATATATATACCCGCCTCCCCGGCTAAGGTGTCATCTGATTGGTCCCCAGACCCACCATCATCAGGGCGCCTCGTGATTGGCCGAGCGTTCTGCCTGGTTTCCCTGATGCATTTCAGAGTAGGTTTGCAGGTGTTGCTCAGATGAAAACCTGAATCCCTATTGATATTTTTCTTTTGGAGGTGGATCTCGATGGCCTCCTTACCAGCCGATCCCAGTAGCCACGCGCGCGGCAAAGTAATTTCGCCTCGTCCCAGTTGATGGCGTGGTCTCGGCCGACGCTGTGTTCGGCGATGGCCGATTTTTCCAGTGGTGCCAGTCTCAGGTGTCTTTTATGTTCCTTCATGCGGGTTTCAATCGTGCAACCTGTTTCTCCAACATAGACCTCGCCACACTCACCCGGAATTTGGTAAACCCCGGGAGTCCTTCACGTTGACCAGCCCTTATTTTGGCTGGTGGTACTTGAATAGTGGCGATGTTCAATCTCCTGAGTATTCTGGATATTTTTCCAGAGACGGTGGAGACATATGGCAGGCAGGCTGTGGCGAGCGGTTTCTCGTCCGTCCCTCTCCTCGTAAGAAAAAATCCGGGAGATTCTCTCAGATGAAGCCTACCGGCGTCTGCCCCGCGACGGTCAACGTGAAGGACCCGATTGGCCTTAAGACTCCCGGGGTTTACCAAATTCCGGGTGAGGGTGGCGAGGTCTATGTTGGAGAAACAGGTTGCACGATTGAAACCCGCATGAAGGAACATAAAAGACACCTGAGACTGGCACCACTGGAAAAATCGGCCATCGCCGAACACAGCGTCGGCCGAGACCACGCCATCAACTGGGACGAGGCGAAATTACTTTGCCGCGCGCGTGGCTACTGGGATCGGCTGGTAAAGGAGGCCATCGAGATCCACCTCCAAAAGAAAAATATCAATAGGGATTCAGGTTTTCATCTGAGCAACACCTGCAAACCTACTCTGAAATGCATCAGGGAAACCAGGCAGAACGCTCGGCCAATCACGAGGCGCCCTGATGATGGTGGGTCTGGGGACCAATCAGATGGCACCTGAGCCGGGGAGGCGGGTATATATGAAAGATCTAGTGCTTTCCCGGGGTATGAGTTGGGTGAATTCTTCTCGGGTCTTCCAACGGGTCAATGTCTCCATAGCTGCCGACGTTTCGATTCCCGACTCGGTCATCGTCATCAGGGCTTCTGATTGAACATCAGAAGCCCTGATGACGATGACCGAGTCGGGAATCGAAACGTCGGCAGCTATGGGAGAGAATGCTGGAATGGAGACATTGACCGGATGGAAGACCCGAGAAGAATTCGCGGGTATACCTGTATATATTGGACATTTTTTGGCGAAACGGCAATCAGAAGCCCTGATGACGTTGACCGAGTCGGGAATCGAAACGTCGGCAGCTATGGCGACATTGACCCGGTGGAAGACCCGAGAAGAATTCGCCCAATTCATACGCCGGGAAAGCACCAGATCTGTGGCTCAATTTATCTGTAAGTGAAATTCCTATTGTTTCGGGCCACGTTCACACCCGTACTCTCTTAACCTCAGTTGACATGGTAACTTCATGCATTCAAACAGCAACGAGATGACTTCTCTCACACATTGAACTCGTCGCCTAAAGCCCGCTTTTAAAATTGTGTCAAAAGCAGCACTGTCGGTAAATAGGCTGTAACTGTAACTAGATACCTCTGAAATGAAATTAAATAATTTACTTCGTAATTCCACGCACTTTTACCTCTGGTTAAAAAATCACTGTGTGATAGTATCAACCTGATTGCAAATTTAGAATCTCTATGCTCACTAAGCTGTTTCAGCTCGGTCTGAAGCTTGTCGAATTGAGAACTCTAACCCAATTGGTATAATAAACATAGATTCAAATTATTATCGTCCTTTACCTATCAACTCCAAAGATCAATACGCCCGCTGCCATAGTGAATGTGATTTAGTTTCCATACAGTTTCTATTGGCAATTATATCCCTGTTGATGTGACAGCTAGGTCTATTTCCAAAAATGTCCGCTCCAGGCGATTACGCACACTTCCCGCAAGTTGCTGCGATTGTTTTTGTTTGCGCGTGTTGAGAAATAAAGAAATAAAATCCGCAACATCGCTTTTCACTTTATCGCTTCGTTTATCATTAAGATCTATGATAACTGCGAATGGTTTGAAAAATCAATCAGAGATCGCTTGGCAAACGTAGTGATTAACAGACGCCTATCTATCTCTTGTTTTATCTCTTTTCACGTAGCGATGTCACTTGCGAATCCTTCCATTCTCCATCCCTTCTACTAACTTCTCTCCGTTCTCAGATTACACATCCTTCGTGGTGAGCCAGATCAACGAACTGGGTCTGCTGGTGAGGGTCGCGTGGGTCGGCCCGCGACTCAAGGAGCTAGTCGAGACCCTAACCGACCTCTACACCGGGGGCAGCCGCGTGTTGCCGGGAGGAGCGACCCCGGCTCCCGTCAACGGCGGTGCCCCCGCCCAGTCCATCGTGGTGCTAACGTGGCGCCCCGGGGAGATCGTGCAAGACCTGCCCGAGGACAATGATGCCGAGCACGGGTAAGAGGATTGACCCCTTCACTCAGAGGGCGATAGCTTCAGGAACATCAAACTCCCATGATCTGAAATGACCGTCGTTATTAAATGCAGTTGATGTTTCAATTTATTACTGCACGCATCACATTATCATTGTCATCACTATTTCGATCCTAAGATTGGTTTACTGCAGCCCTCATCTCTTCCTTATTCAGCATTAATTAAGTCCCTGATGGCTTTTCTGTTTTATGTCCTTTGTATTTTTTCATATGTACTTGTGTCTTGCTCTTCTTCAAACTTGGGAACTTGCCTTCCATTTCCCACTCTATCATGTTTCTTACCAATCTGTTACAACTCAAGGTGTGCCAATCCATCGATAGTTCTTGCCTTTGCCCTGGTGTTCTCTCTGAATTGGTCCTTTCCTACCCTGCTCCTCTATGCATGATTCCTTGTTTCTCACTTCCTTCTATTCATTTAATCCTCAGCACCATATTTTCAAATATTTCTATTCTTTGCTGAGCCACTTTTCCAATGTTCCATGTCTCTGATCTGTGGAGAGTGCCAAGCTCTGTATGAGCATTTTGACAAACTTGTTCCTCTTTTGTGACCTCAGGCTGTTTGAACACTAGTAGTTGCATCTTCCTCATGATCACCTACTAAGCTTGAAGTATTCTACCTTGGTGTTGGCTGAACTTCTTACATACCAAGTTACTTACATAGCATGGTGGTGATAGTTGTTTTTATTTGGTAGTTTACAATTTTTGGTGGGTTTTGGATAGACTGAAACTTAAATCCTAAAATCTCTAGGCACACTGTTATTTATTCTGGAATTATTCAAAGCCAATTAAACCAAATTCATACTCATAAACTTGGACTTCTGTTCAATTTTGTTTTTTTAACCTGGACTTAAGTTATAGTGTCCTCTAATGAAAAGAATATGCAGTCATTCCTTTAAATAGTGACCTTATAAAACAACGCTTGAAGTATATGTGAGCCTTAAAATCCACCACTCCTAATTCCCCCTGGTCATTATAAATATTTTATCAATTAGGAATTTTTAAAATAGAATGCCATTCAATGCACACTTTTGAGGAAGAAATATTTAATGCAGTTTCCATAAAACACAAATTACCATAAACACAGTAATCAACCCGAAGGTGGGGTTAGGTGATGATAGAGTTCACACAATACTAAGTCCAGTGGCTCATGACAAGCACACATCATGGTATGAAGAGGGCCAGATCCTTGCCCTGTGCCTCCTGTGGTTTCCCAGGAAATTCTGGTACCAGAAAAATTATAAACCTGTAGCTTGGATGAAGCTGAGAGTGTCCAGAGACGTGCCCGGGAATGGGACCCGGGTCCTCCAGTCACTAGTCCACTGCCCTACCCCGGAACTACCACATCCCCAGAAAAAATGAAACAATATTAGGTGCAAAATCATAGTTGCCTAATGGTTTTTATTGTAATCGACTGTATAAGGTAGGTTTTGGATGAACTGCATGGCACTGCATTGATTTGCCTATCCTAAAAAAAAACACAAACTGACACCTGGAACTGCAATAAACCCTTTTTAAATTAGGCATACTTCCTTCCTTCCTCCCTTCATTCTGTCCAATGTGCCTAACCTATTGCCACCTCTTCCTCTCTTTACTATTGTGGCCTCCTCTGGTATATCACAGTCTCCAACATTCTATCAGCATCCACCTTTCCTGCCTCCTTTGGATTTCCCCAGCCCTCAGCAACCCCCTCTCCTCCCCCACCATGCCTAATACTTTTTCATTTGTTTTACTTACATGTAGCCATTAGTAGGAAATAGCTATTAGGTGGAAAGAGGGGAGAATGCTGGGAAAGTGAGCTAGTTAAATTGACAATAAAATAGGCGGTTTGGTTGGAATCAAAGGAGATAGAGAGTATTCAAAGCTGAATAATAAGAAAATGTGATGAGAAGTGTGAAATTTGAAGACTTTCATGTAACGTTAGACAAGGCGATCAATTTATACAGCAGTGGTGATCAAAAGTCATACCCTTACGCAGCAGACACCTGCCCATAAAAAATAGTTTAACTGATAATGTAAGTAAGACAACTAATGACAAAAAGAAATTTTAAATTTTTAGCATGAGAAGAACATCAATGGTGGCGTAAGTGGGGAAATCAGTTTGAATATAGGAGAGACAATCAAAGATAATATGATAGGGAAGTCTTGACTTTACTATTGTGTCTTGACTTATTTGGGAAGTCTACAGGAAACAAGGGACACACTGGGTTAATGGTGACAATAAATGGTTACGTCTTTCTTCTATGTCCCCCTTATAGATGGCCAATGATGAGCCAGTCACCTGCCACAGGAAGCGGGAGGGCAAATAGGTCACAGGGCGGCATTGGAATATGGTCTGAGGAGATGTACATGGAGATGGGAGCAAATGGGATAGATGTGGTGGGCTCCAACAAGAGCACGCTCAAGGCACCCACCAAGAAAGCATCTGTGCAGACAAATAGGTACGAGTATGATGCCATTGCATTTCCACCATGCGAGACCTTTGCTACGTTCATGTTGACCAACTGCAAGTATGAGATGCATCGCCTCATCAAGGTTGTTTGGAGCGGTCTCAAGGAAGGCGCCAGGATTGCATATGAGGTAAGTGAGGCGTCCTTCTTGGTCCATCAGGACATAAGGTTATAGAGTACAGCACACACTCTGACTTTGAAGTGTGGTTTCCTCAGTACTTTTGTCTTTTAGCGGAGTGCCATATGGAAAAGCTTAAACGTTGAAATATGAACAAATTTCATAGCACAAAATAATCCATCTAATTATTGCATGAACAACTTTTCCATTAGTTTTTCAGCTCTTCCTGCTAATCCTATATCCTAGATGCCCTACATCAAAACATGATTATTAAATTGCTCACACCATATAAAATAATCTTGCATTGTAAATCAATTATTTATAAATGAATGCTTGATAGCAGATTCAAGAAAGTATTCAAGAATCATTGTGTATTTTAAGGTCAATTTATACACAAGTATGTACAGTAATAAAGTTGTCAAAATATTTTGACCTAAATGTACCAACCTATGCTGTCCAGCATATATACTCTGCCCTCACACATCTTCCAGTAGGTGCCAGGATTATCCTGAAGCATACTGGAAGATTTGCCTCATATTTCTCTATGACAACCTATATCCTTTGATGCATTCTCTTAAGCTGTCCGTCAAATGAAAGCAGGTTCTTATTCTTTAATTGGTTGAATTTTAGTTAACGCCGTCATGTCTCTAATTCCAGGCCATTCACAGAGTTAAGTTCAGAAATGGAGATTATAGTGACCTGCTGGATAGGTTAGCCAATTATCATGCACTTCCTTATTCTGTTGAGTCAACTGGGATCACCTCGGTAGCCTGTGATTGGCTCCGTGAAAATAGGCCTGTGTGGGAAAACTGGATACCTCATGCCGATCAAAAGACTATACTATATATTGGTGGCATTTTCCCAATATCAGGCACAACATACACAGCTCGAAGCATTGCAACTGGTAAGTAGTACTCTTCAGTAGGAGGTACATATAAATAAGACTTGGTGTAGACAAATTCAAATAATGCACTAATAATGTTTTTTTCTCTCACATAACCATTGGCCATTTGGTATAAGCAGAGATTATTTGATCGCCAAAGACAAATATTTATTATTTTTGTGAGTTTTTATCCGATGCAATTGGGGTGCTAAGGAAAGCATAATGTAATTGAAATATGGGTGTTATGAAAAGAGAACTTATGCCTCATTCAACCATCAAATCAGTAGTCTAAACTGTTAGGGCAATGGAATGAACATGAATATTAAAAGGGACAATTGACTATAGCAATCACAATCCTTTTCTATTTAATAGGGACTCAATCTTCGGGGCACCAACTGAAATAAAAAAAATTTCACCCATTCCAATGTGATAAGCTCCACTCCCAAATATCAATATTAAACTTGATAACAATTTAAATCTTGAGGAAAATTAAATATTTTGTGATTCACTCCACATGCAATAGAATATTCTCTTAGTTCAAGCTAGTGCATACCTGTTAAATGCATTATGAAGATGTTTTTTAACACATTATTCAATCCTAGAATATATTATGAGATCTGGTTGTCTACCATGATAAGAGGAGACGGTTAGCTGAGACCTAATGCCACTGAGATTCCGAGTAATTTGGGAGTTTTCATTTTAGAATCTTTAATTTCACTCCAGAAAGCCCAAAGTGATGCTTCGTGTGACTCAAGGTCAACAGTCTCTGGCTTCACACCTTGTTAAATAATTTGCTCTCTCAAGGAAAACACAATTGGTTTGTTATTAAATAAATAGGGATCATTCCAATGGTCATTTAGATAAAACACAAAAAGGAGATTAGCCCGAAACCCATACTCTTTGTAGCAACATCAGTTTAACCTGCAAAGCAGACCTTCTCAGAGGGGAAATGTCACATCCATGTCATAAGCATGGTTTTAAAAGAAAGCTGAAATGGCATAGGGGCTTGGGGAAGAAGACTTGCCATGAGTTGTGGCGAAGTCCAGTAGGAGAAGAAGTTTGGATGGTTTAGCTTATGAGTCTAATTATTGGAGATAAGCACAATATTACCAGTCTGATGTTGTCTTGGAGACATTTTGCCAGCTTGTGCACATATTTGCCCATTGTCAAAAGGGTGGTAGGTTGGTGGAACATCTCCAATTAGTTGAAAGATGAGTAAAAGTTATGAAATGGTTTCACAACCAACCTTTTGTTACCTTTTTTCATTGTGTATTTTTTGTTTTATCATGCTTTTGGTCAAAAGGGTTGTGAACTTTATGCCATCCATAATGACTTAATTTATTAGTACTATCGTTTTTGCCCTTTATGCCATCAATTGGTTGTCACATCGCCCCCAATGAAGCTATTAAGGGAGAAACCAATTGTGCCAATAAATTAAGGAATGCTTTTTGTGGAATGTACACAGTGGAAACCTACCTTCTGTGGAAAATATCTCATTTGTATACCCGGCCATGTAATTTTCCATCAGCTGTAAAGAAACCTTTTCATTAGAGATTTGTTTCTAAATTCAATCCATAAGAATTAATGATGATATTTTTATTTTTCTTATGTTTCAGCGGCCAATATGGCAAGAGAGGCCATTAATAGCAATGACACGGTGTTGAGGGATTACCACCTCAATCTCCTCTCCTACAACGGCCAGTGCAAACCAGATGTGGTCATGAAATCTTTTATTGAGTACATGCGACTGGATGATTACAAGCACTTTGTGGGGATACTAGGTAAAAGACAAAGACTTTAGTTTAAAGAAAAAGGCAATTTTTAAAGTAAAGATGACTGCAAGCACTGCTTGCAAGTACGGCTTTGTTATTTAATAGGGTAAGGTAATATTTAAGGGTAAGGCAATTCCTTGCTGCCACCCCTTGCACCTCTATCACTACAGTCACCACCCATCTCAACCTCTCTTTCAAAGTATAAATATTTACCATAATGAATACTTGGGTATCTGTGGAAGCCTTTGGCGTTGAGAAATTCTATCTTAATCTACATAGAAATAAAAATAAAAGGAATGGCCTTATTTTTTAAAATGCAAACAACTATCCCAATGCATAGCAATACTTTAATTCAACTCCTTAAAATGTAAGGTTGCCAACATAACAAGTTTTTAGAATTTAATGCTGACTCTTGACTTTTTTAATGATTCATTTAAATGTATAAAAATAAAACCTTGTACTTTTTTACTATTCCTATTTTTATAGCCTCTGGTCTCATCGCTGGGTTGAAACAGTCTCAAAGCTCCCTGAATTTAGCATTATTTACCATGGGTTTGTTACTTCGTTCTCTTTAGGCCCGGCATGTTCAGACACGGTCGAACCAGTGGCAGGGGTGTCCCGTCACTTCAAAACGGTTGTCATTAGCTACAGCGCGGAGGGATCAAGTTTCTCAGATCGGAACAAGTATCCATATTTCTACCGTACCATTGGAGAAAACAAGCAATACAGGTAAGAGTTTCAAAACATCGCTGACTGTTAGAGCATGCCTAAGTGGAAAGTCTATCATGAGTTACAGTGATTCCTGTTCTTTTAGATCCATGTTGCACCAAACCCACATTTGGTTGCTACCTGAAAATAGGTTTTGGTGATATAGTTCCTTAAAAGTAGCACTTCAAGCATGAAATTCATATAGCAGTGAAAACGTATAGGAAAAACTGTCATAGGATTATTAATCATTCAGTTTATTATTGATGGTGGAAATGGAAACATATTGACCCAGAACTTTTAACATGAAGGAAAATTTGATTTTAAGAAAGGTTGAAGATTGAAAGGTATATGTTGAAGTAAAGTGGTTGAACAATAGTGTTTGTTATGTATCATATTTTACACAATTGGATTACAGTACGGAATAATCTCTTTTGTTGCTTACATGTAGCTTGAGCTATGATTATACCACTTGCACAGTGCTGTTATGTACTATGAATTATAGTTGTTAAAATATAATGCATAAAATGTACTTACAATATAACAACAGAATAGCAATAAGATTAGACATTTAATGAGAGTTGGTCTGAGTTTGGTTTTTTTTCAATAAGAAGGAGTGAGGCATTGAGTTTGGGATAAGTAGGCACCCCATAAAACAAGTGATGTCACCTCCATGAAATCTCATTGCAATTTGAATTCTTCAGGGGAACTCAATTACATTGGGGTGCAGGAAGTCATCTATCCAAATTCTCCCTTGATGATTGCATTCAAAATTATTAAGAGCGATTTTTTTAACTTAACAAACTTAGACAAAACTGCATGATTGCTAAAAATCTAACCAATTGCAAATTTTTCTAGTTTAATGACCATAATTAAGATGAAAATGTCACTTATGATAATATTGTGCACATAATATCGCTGGAAATTTTAAGGATCGTGGTGGCAGGAGATATCATCTGGATTTTGAACCCAGCCCTTCTGTTCAGTTACTAGCAAAACCCTTTTTTTGCTCAGGTTAGTACAGGGTGCTAAGGTGCATCTGCAGGATTAACTTCCGTGTTTTTAAACAGTATTTTTTTGCAATAAATGATATTATGGTTAGGAATGGAAACCGCACCTTGATGGAATCACGTGCTATGAATTCATTATATGTAATTGATGCCAATCTTTTACACTTTAAATAGTAAAACTTTCACTCATGCTGATGTTGTAGCCACATGAGATAATCTCACATACTCAAGAATCAAGGTTTAAAATGGGTGCTGTGAGTCTTGTTTTGAGACTCTGATAAGATATTGAAAATTCTTCATCCTGCATAATTTCTTACAGTTGTTGTAATTATGTAGGTGTGTTTGTGTTTCAATCAACAGTTATTATTAGCCACTAGATGTTGTTCCTCTTGCAAGATATTGGCATTTGATTTTTAAATAACTGCATATACTGCAGATAAATGATCATTTAATATCCCAGAATGTAATCCAAATGTATTTGCATGAGATACTCAAAACTTCATGATGAAAAGACATTACCGGAGGGACTACTCCTATATATTTGGATAGAGTATTTCCACAATTTCACTCTGTTATAGGGTGCAAAAAATTAAGTATTACATATCCGTTCCTCTTTTTAAGTGTTACAAATTAAGTCAGTTGACTGGATCAGTAAGAATTTTGAACTATATGCTGAAAAATTTCTCCGACTAAGATAGATAAGAAGATGGCAAGTGAACCGCATGAACTGCCTCTTGGTATGGCATTCATTTCCATAATTCAAAATAGTTTCTTATTCCTTTGGCAAAAAGGGATAATATGAAAATACCTAATTGTTATAAAATCACTTAAATAACCCAATGATCTTCTTTCCTCCCGCACCAGATATGTCTACTTGAAACTTTTCAACAAGTTGGGCTGGTCGAGGGTTGCTGCCCTCTCAGAAGATGGTCAGAAGTACACAGAATATATTTCTCACCTTCAGGATCTCTTGCAGAACAACAGTATTCACTTTGTATCCAACCGCAAGTTTCCTCGAGAGAGATCAAATGCTGCAATGTCACAGGTAGTTTTTTAATACAAATGCTCGACCAAGACCCTAGCATTGGATATCTTAGTTGACATTGAAGTGATTATTTTTGTGACATTTTGGCAAATATCTGCAATGGAATGATATGCAGTTTGATGGAAGAGTAATGCAAACCCCATTTTCATTACTCGGTTAGAGACAATCTTTCAATGATGGAAGACTATTCTTTTGCTTCTATTTTCCCTTCCTTGATCCACATTTTGGGGATCTTTAAGATAAAAAAATTACCCTCCACTGTTAATTGGCCCTCTTGTTTATGCCTCTAAAATAAATCTTTCTCCAAAGAAATGAAAAGAGTGAAAAATGTGATTTTCATTAATATTACCTTTTAGTTCTATTGCCTTTCTACTGATAAAGTACTTGAACTTGAAAGAAAACTTGTTTTTCTTTACTTTATTGGTTGCAGAATTCATGTAGTGAAATGAAAGAAACTATCAAAACTCTTTTAATTGATTGATATCCCTTCTCTATTTCATGTTATTATCATTGCCAGTTGTATTAATGGTTTGACGATAGTGTTGGCCCCAACAAATCTATACTGAATACTTAAACTATGTATTTTTTCTTCAAATCAAGTATGATGTCATGGATGACTTTTAATTTTATATAAGAAGTGTTAAAATGCTTGCAGCAAAATGAAACAAACATTTTGAATCTCTTTCAACTAGTTGATGTATAAATTGAGTAGTTTCAGGTGTGATGTGGTAGATTTCAAGCATAATTAAGAATGGATATGGCAAATTTTAATGAGATAAGTTTTATTTATTTATTTTTATTTTTTCATTAGTTTTTTAACCCATTTTTATTTACATTTTTATTGGTTTTTGTAACCCAGTCATACAATAAAACTTATCGAGTGGAAATTAGCTAATATTTTTAATTGATATATGCTTAAATAATGCTGAACCAACAATTTCATCAGTCGGTGTTCACACGAAGTCTCGTCTCCTTTGGCAATAGAGAGAGGATGGTTAAAATTTTACTTCATAAAAAATGGCAGAAGTTATGCAATAATATACTTTAAGATTAGATTTCTCATGGACACCATTCCTGTGCAAGAAGCCCTTCCTCTCCTTGAGATTCTGAAACGCCAAATGGCAAACGGCCCATCCCGAATGCCCTACACACTCAATGGGCAGTTCCTTTACGCTTTATTTTCTGTCCGTCTGACGAACAGTATTTGCTGGACCTCAAGAACAAGAACGCTCGCATAATCATCGCAGACGTGAATGACAAGGCTGCTCGAAGTGTTATGTGTGAGGCCTACCTTCAGAACATGACGGCACGACAAGGATACGTGTGGTTTCTCCCACTCTGGCTCTCACCAACTTGGTATGACACTGACCTGCACAACCGAGGAACCGAGCAAGATGGAGTGCAGGGCAATGCCATACCCACCCTCAACGACAGCAACAAGGGTGAGATTGGACCAGACCAGGTCCAGTGCACCAAGGAGCAAATGCTGATTGTAAGTGCAGGCTTGCTGATATTTATTATGATACTGAGTATCTGAAATGAAAAATTGTATTCACTGATATCCATTGATATCCTGGGACATATTCCTGCCAAGTCCCAGAATAGAAATGAAATAAAAACAAAAATGATTCACCTGCTGATCTCTAATTTAGTTTAATTTCCCTTCCTCCTTTTGACTTAAATTTCAAAAGAATACCACCATAAAAGTAAACGTAAAAAATATTTGAATTGAAGTTGAAAAGTTAGCAATAATTCTATTTGTGCTGTAGTCTAAATCTATCTGCATTCCTATATTGTATCTATATTCATAAAATAGATGCCTCAAGTAATATTTATTTGAAAACGTACACTTCCATCTCAACCTATGATATGGCCCGGGTTCTATTCCCGGACAAGCCTCTCTGGGCACCTGCAGCTCCACCCAAGCTACATGATTTTTTGGGTACCAGAACTTCAGGGGAAACCATAACCGGCACGGGGAAAGGAATTGGCCCTCCTACCCGATGTGTTAATATCACATGCTGTTGGACTTATTTACTGGGTGTAATCTAATCACTTACCATGTGTGTGTGTGTAAACATAAAATCTCTATCTCATCAAATCATTCAGCACACCTAACATTAGTTTTATTAGAACCTCAGATATAAGTCAATGATCAGATGCTTTTTAATAACTAATTATTTTCAGCAACATATTAAATATCTTCAAAACTTTGAATCACTTTCCTCATAGTCCCGTATTTGATTCAAAGGTTCGATCCAGCCAATTTCCTGTGTGACATATGCACGTAATTTACTGTGGAGTTGTTCTTTTTGCCTACGCATCTTTTCTACTTTCCTCAGCAACTGGCATTTTTTTAATTATTTACTTTCATCCCTCCATAGCATCCATCAGAGAAAGCTTGTCTCTTGATGATATTCCTAAAATCTCTCTCTCCCTCAAAAGGCAATAGATGGTCACCTTTCCATGACCCACTCTTATTACGCCAACGAAAGTGACACCATGCAGGAGAACATAACAGTTGGGGAGTGGAGGAAGCGATATCACGACATGTGCCTCAGGGAGAACATGACCGAGTCGAACTATGCTGGTTATGCGTATGATGCCGTGTGGACGTATGCCCTGGCACTTGATGCGCTCATCACAGAGAACCAGTCACATGCGGCCGATCTGCATTCCGAGGAGACTGCCAGGTAAGCAAGGCCTAATAATAAAACATCTTCATTGGGGTGACATTGAGACTAGATAGTCCCTTCTTCCACCAAACCCTCCTAACTGAAGAGATAAGAGTGACTTCTCTTCATCACAAATGCATTGCTGGGCAAGTGAGCTCAAGAGGTCGTCATCTTTAAAGGTCTAAGTCACAATGTAACACCAACATCACGTATGGTGTCTATCATGGCAAATTGTCATGAAAATGCCCATCCTACTATTTTTGTCTTTTATGTATGTGTGGTTCCTCCACTATTGCATATACATATTCTTTTGCAGCAAGGACCGCAGATTGCCATAAAATTACTTCATATAAATAGTAGGTTATAAGTTTAAGGTAGCATTTTAGTTTGACTGTAATTTCCTACATTTCTTAGCTTCTCCTAACGAGGAAGAAACCTTGTATTCCACACCACAATAAGCCCCTCTTTTATTTTCACATTCTTACTTCCTCCTTTCATTCTGCCCAGCATACATATCCTAACCCTACCACTTGATGCTCTCCCCACATTCTTCAACATTCCAATGCTTGTCAAAATTACTCTGAATTCAGTTTTCCAGCTTCCTTTGGATGTCTTCCAACAATCCCCTCTCCTCCCCATCATACCTAGTCTTTGCTAGTCTGCCCTCACCACTCCCTCATTTGTTTTCCTTTCTGTCCACTTCACCTTTTCCACACGTCCCCACACCCACATTTCAAAAGCCTCCAATGTACGTCTATCATCTTGCTCCTATGACCATGTTTCCATTTCATACAAAACCATGCTCACTATCAAAGTTTTAAAAAATCTTTTCAAACAACTTTACCCAGCATCCCTGATATCATGAATAACTGATTGAAGCACTTTTCCACTGGATAAAATTTTTTTTATTTATGTACGGGTTTCGATGTATTACATCATCATCAGGTGATGATGATGTAATACATTGAAACCCAGTCGTAAATAAAAAAAATTTTATCCAGTGGAAAAGTGCTTCAATCAGTTATTCATTATGTTCGACTTCCACCACATCATGCCTGAAGCTACTCAATTTATCCCTGATATCAGTTTGATTCTCCTTATGAAAGCTTCTTTGCCTAATATAATATTCCTAGCATGTCTCCAGTACTTTGACCATTTTTCTCCTACACACTGTAAAGATGGGCAAACTTTTCCACCTGCTCTAGTTCATGAACTCCCATTTTAATATAATTTAGGTTTCAATGAGTTTTGATGGAAAGCATACATAAGTTAAGCACTTGGTTTAGCTCTTTGTGTCAGCAGGTACGCCATGAACTTCTTCGATAAATGACAGGAAAATATTGTGTGTATTTTAAGGCGTTTCGTGGAGCACATAGACAGGATTGATTTTCACGGTGTCTCTGGAAGGATCAACTTTGCCACTGGTCCCTCTCGCATCTCAGTGATCAATATCATGCAGTGGCTCAATGGTTCCACCCGTATCATCGGCACATTCTCCCCAAACGTCACGGCTGGAAGTGATGTCGTCGATGGAACGTAAGTATTTCTTCCTATGATCCCGTCTTTATTAATATTTACCTCTCCCATCATTGTTTGAACCCTTTGAGAACACAATTTCTCCATTCTTAAATTTAAGTCATGAACATCACGAAAAGTCATTTGGGAGGCATAGGTTTTGCGACGGCTTCCAAGTGAAAATTTCCAAGCATCGATTGCAAGAGTGTACTAATGAATGGAATATGTACCAATTACTGTTGAAGCTATCTCTTGTGATTTTAATACTGATTAACTTATGATAAATTTACTGCAGATGCACTGATCTGGACTATTTCCTTCTTTGGCATGTGAATGATATTACAACAAATCATAATTTTACAATTTCATTTGTTAGCATGACATGTTAACAATTTCAGACTTAACTTTGTGTGATTCCTCCATGAGATGATGAGGATAATAAATAACAGAAAATTTGCACGTCTACAAGGAAAGTGGAAGATGTGGAAGTGCAAAGTTTCTGTTATTTTTTACCCTCAGCATGACATTTGTTGCATTTTTGAAACATCATCCTCAAGTTCTATACATGGGCTGTGTTTTCATACTGTGGGATACTTAGCAGTGACATCATAGAAATTAAATAAAGTGTCTGGCTGATGAATTAAATAATCTAAAGTTCACTTAACCGTCCGGTCCATAACCAAACTTTTACCATTCGTTCTATAAGCAGATACCCTGGTACCCACCTACGGCGCGTCCTAGTACTGAAAGTTTTACTCATGTACATTGTACCTTGCAGTAATGGGAAATGGCTCCGAGACCTTTGGACAATGCTCAATAGTTATTTGGCAAAACATTATAAGCCAACAGAGCACCTGACAATCAACGAGCAACTTTTTGTGTACCGGGGTCCAACTTAATTCACTCAATATTCCATCAAAGCCTGCTTAGTAAGGAATCGAAGTATGGTGGATAGGTGATGCTGAAAATTCGTATCCACTCGCTGGGCAGCTTTACACTGGAAAATCGAGTGCTGGGCGTGAGAAAAACGTTGGTGAGAGAGTTGTCAAAGACTTGGTGGCACTGTACAAAGGATCTGGTAGAAATATTGCAATGGAAAATTACTTCACTACTTTGCCATTGGCTAAATGTTTGATATCATGGGATTTAACAATGGTTGGCACTTGGATGAAAAAAAAGCCGTACATTCCACCAGTAATGGTTGCATCGAAAACACGAGAAGAATTATCCACTCTGTTTGGCTTTCATGGAAATGTAACCATTTGCAGTTATGAGCCAAAAAAAACAAGGCAGTAATTATACTATCATCAATGCATCAGGATGCAAAGATTAGGGATGGTGAAAAGAAAAAACCCGAAATTATTGAATTTTATGACTGGTCAAAAGCTTGAGTGGACACATGGCTTTGTAGATATATTATACTAAAAAAGACCAACTTGCAGGTGGCCTCTAGCATTTTTCTACAGTACTCTTGATACTGCCTGCCCTGCAGCATATATTCTTTATTGTGAGAATAATAAATTGATCTCGAAAAAAACTTATGAATGGCAGTTATTTTATTGGCAACTGGGCAGAGAGCTCCCTTCATCAAAATTCGTTCAAATAATGCTCAAATCATGAGGCATTTCGTAACAAAAGAGGCAGTTGAAATTATTTTGCCAGGAAAGCCAGGAAACCTCAGGCATGGTTAGATTCAACCGGAAGGAAAAACATTACTGGTACATGCCGTATTTGTCTCCAGAGCAAATTCAAAAAACGTCACTAAAATCGAAAGTCATGTTCGGTATTCAAGTTCCCTGTTTGTGATGAACATTGTATTACAACCGCAGAATGTGAGGAGTGAGTGAAATAAATAAATGTTGGCTATTTATACTAATTAAATGCAAGTTTTTTTATGGAACTGTTATAATTAAAAGAAAAAATTATGAAAATGAAAAAAAACGGAATGATGTTTTTTATCTGCTATCTTTACTATTTTTTATAATAAAAAAAATTTTCAATGAAAAAAATTGCAAACGATATTTTATTTATTTATTCAAAAGTTAAATTACATAAGCACCTTAATGAAACGGTCTCTTTAGTGTGTATAAACCTGGTTTTCATACACAGAAGACCTTAGTGGGTACCCGGTCATGGCAGAGGGGGGTATTAATTTTGATAGTTAATAGCTGTTATTGAATCATTGATTGCAAAAATATTTTACTAAGAATTGCTGTGAAACTACTTCAATTTTGGGGGTCCGGGCAGTCATATAATTTTTTTGTGGGAAAGTCAATTCTATCTGCAAAGTTGAAATGGATACCCAGATACCTGGTTGTGGACTCTATGGTTAATTTAACATCTCACCACACTTATTTCTACTGTGTAAAGTGCAAGGTGCCACATAAACTTATGTTGAATTGAAAGTGGATTAAATGTTTAGGAATTTTTTCCACCTCAAGAGCAATGACTTCTCAAGATTTAACTATTTTTTTAGTTACTATTTGTTTCAAACAACTGCTATTTATCGTGTTTCTAATTTGCTTTAAAGGCAACATATTTTTGGTCTTCAATTCAATTTGTTTGTTACTTTGCTGGTATTAGAACTTTTTCTCCGCTAGTAAAACCTTCATTGATTTAGTTATGGTTTCTCCAGTTACACTTGTAGCCATGGCAGCTGTAGTAACTGCTATAGTATTCCAGGTGATTCACCTTGTGCAGAGTTCAATTCATTTCTTAGCCTCTCCCTCATACATTTATTTGATATTCCCTTCAAAATTGTTTTTATTCATTTCTATATTTTTTCAGTCTTGAGTTAAATATGTCAGCCATTGCTTGGCTTACTCCAAATGGTCAAAAACCGGAAGATGGAAGGAAACCGCCCAAAGTTTGTGTCCTAGAAGGGCTTTCGAATCTCCTGGATGTGTCCTGTGAGGTGGGCATTGTGGTTGCAAATGTCATCGGCTTTGGGTTCTTAGCAATCCTCATAGGAGCAGCGTTCATCCTCATGAAAAGAAGGTTAGTGCTGAACTAGAACTATGCAGCGAGAAGCCCTTGAAAACTTTCCAACTGTTGCTTCTTGGGAAATTCTGGTATCCCACGTACCACCCTAGTATCATCCAACTAAGCAGTGCGTTTCAAAGAGCCTCAAAGACAATAGTGACACACAATGATGAGGATAAAATCTAATAATTTCAGGAAAAGGCTGCATTTTCTTAAAAGATTGACTGAGAATATCATGAATACATATTTATTTTGTTTTTTCTTTGGGAAATATTTTCTGCAATACCCGAGATATAACTTTTATTTTATTATTTTTGTTTATTATCATTTGCTTTTGCAAAATGCCTTTCATATTTAAATTTGAGGAATTGAATTTCTATGTTTTATGTTTGACAAATTGTGAGCAACATTGCCCTCAATGAATGCATATCTCCACAGGTATGAGAAGAAAGTGCAGATGCAGCAGAAGTACATGAAGTCCCTGGGCCTGGACCTCCTCTCAGCCTCCAGCATGCACTCTCTGGACAAGTGGGAGATCCCAAGGGACAGAGTGGTCATCAATCGCAAACTTGGAGAGGGAGCATTTGGCACGGTTTATGGTGGGGAAGCTGATTTTGATGAGAGAGGATGGGTGAGATGGGGCCCCAAAAATTATTTCGATAAGATAATATCTTCTATGATCTTTATATATCCTCTAGTCTGTGAGATTCCTTGCCTGAGGAAATTCAGTTAATATATATTATTCAAAACAGGCAATTTCTCTAATCAACCTTGTCAATATATAGACAAAAATAATTTAAAATGAGTGACCTGCTTTTTTTTAATGACTCAGTGTGTACATTTTACTAATTTATTTAAGTTTTGCATTGCTACTTTAGTGATACATACTTCCACAAATAAAATCATTGATTATACTTGATAATGAATGGTTTAATCTTCCAATTTCTCCCTTATTTATCTATTCTACTGAACTATTGTAGTTTTGATTTATTGTAGCCGTAACATCTTGCTGAGCTCTATAGGGAGGCCAACTATGGTGAAAGTTGAATCTATTTTTGATGCAAATTACCTAGTCTGCTTCATTATCTAATGCATTTTTTATGTTTATGCCACCAAATATGTTGCAAACATTTGAGGAGACATAATGACTCAGGGCATCATTGAATATATTTTATTCTATTCATTCCTGTTTGCTCCAGAAAGGCCATTAATTTGAAAACTTGTTCAACTCCTTCCCCACTCAGCTAAAAATAAATTCGAAAGACAGTAACGAGTCATCATTACTGCATTAGCAAACCATTTGCCCATGAAAACTTTTTGTCTAAAGAATAACATGGCTTCCTTTGACTTCCAGATGGCTGTTGCAGTAAAGACTCTGAAAGTGGGATCAAATACTGAAGAGAAGCTGGACTTCTTGAGTGAGGCTGAGGTGATGAAAAGATTTGATCACAAAAACATTGTCAAACTCCTTGGTGTTTGCACCAAGAGTGAGCCTGTGTACACAGTGATGGAATTCATGCTCTATGGTAACTATCTAGTTCTTTATTACTGAGACAAATATTTTTTAATGCAAAACTTGCAGTGATATCAAACGTATATGTTTCACTTTCAATCGTACAAGCAAGCAACTTCTTTTTGCGATCCAGGTGATTTGAAAACTTTCCTTTTGGCCCGTCGTCATCTGGTAAATGAGAAAAATGCTGAGGAATCAGATGAGATCTCGAGTAAGAAGCTCACCAACATGGCCCTGGATGTTGCCAGGGGCCTTAGCTATTTGGCAGAACTGAAATACGTGCACAGGTAAGTGCAAGTTTGGTTGTCTCATACAATTTCACTTTTATGTGGTCGACTTCAACACTTGATAAATCTTCTACAACACTGAATAAATATTCTTATTTTGAATTTCACAGGGATATAGCCTCCAGAAACTGTCTTATAAACACATCCAGGATTGTTAAAATTGGTGATTTTGGCATGACCAGACCAATGTATGAAAATGACTACTACAAGTTCAACAGAAAAGGTACTTGCCACCAGATGTTTACCATTAATACACTTTTCTCCTAAAATGTCATCATTACAAGTTCATCCTAACCTTCTCTGTCTCTCCCTCTTTCTCTTTGAACTCAAATATGCCGGCCTGTTCCTTTTTCTTTGCCTAGTTCTTTGCTTCCATGCTTGGTCTCCTTCCCCAATGCAGATAGATGAATTAATATGAAGGCCATGTGGTTTCAGGAATGCTCCCGGTTCGTTGGATGGCACCAGAAAGCTTGGGACTTGGTATATTTACGCCAATGTCAGACGTTTGGTCATATGGCGTCTTCCTCTATGAGCTAATCACATTTGGCAGCTTCCCATTCCAAGGACTAAGCAATAACCAGGTTTTGGAACATGTCAAAGCTGGGAATACCTTAACCATACCAAATGGAGTGAAACCGCAATTGTAAGTATAAAAGTAGCTATTTGCTAAGATACACATGCATTTATATTTTTATATATTTCTGTGTGTAAGTCAGCACTAGTATTTTACATAAATATTAAATCCTGCTGATATAATGCCATGGAATTGATTTTAACTATAATGTGAACTTTTGCTAAATCCTTTTATCCAGTAATAAGGGCTAAAATAAATGTAATTTAATGCTTTCAATAGTATTAATCAAGTTCTAAGTAATTTTTATGCAAATATTTTGATTGTTTCTAGTATACATTGAATGTAATGACCAATTATCGTCAATAGTAAAGTATTAAGTGGATTCCTAAAGTCATCATTAGTGCCATGAGTACTGCCCAAATGGTGTGGCTGTTTTGCTATTTCCGCTGCACTGCTGCAAGCTGATATGAGTGCCAGCAGTAGTTTTTTGCAATAAGAAACGTCATAATTGTGACATAATGATTACATAAAAGTAATAGCAATGAATATCGGAATGCGACCTTGTAGAAGTTGAACTCACATCTCAATTAACATCTTTTTTAATTTAACTCTGAATAACTTTTTTATGCATAGGTTTATAATATTTTTTATCAAAATTTTGTGCATGATTTGATAAATTTTTTTTTATTTTTGGGAATCACATTAAATTTAAAAATGATCACATAATTTCGAATCTTAAATGCATTAGTAGGAAAAACCTTATGCTCTTGGGACAAAAGATATTAAAAATTAGTGTTTGACATCATTGGTTGTTCAATCCTAAGATTGGTCGACTGCCACCCTCCATCCTACCCTATCTCATGCTAATTGCCTTACTTCCTGGCATTTTTTGCTGTGCACTTTCTTCTTTACCTGTCCTATGTATTTATTTATCCCTCCTGGGACTTTTCCCTTTAATTTTTCTTCTCTTATATAGTTCACGAATCCATTGCGCCTCAGGGTGTGGCCAAGCCTTTTGACTTTTCTTTTCTCTCTGGTGTTCCAGAAGGTCCGTTCTTTGTCTATTCTTCTGTATACTTCTTCATTTCTTTTTTTATCCATCCATTCGATCTTAAGCATCCTCCTCCTGCACTATGTTTCAAAGGCTTCTATTCTTTTCTGGTTTACTTTTCCGATGGTCCATGCTTCTGATCCATTAAGTGCCATGCTCCATACGAATGTTCTCACGCATTGTTTCCTCACCTGCAGTCCTATCTTCTTTGAACACAGCAGTTGTCTTTTCACTGTGAATGCTCTCTTAGCTTAAGCTATTCTTTGCTTGATGCCTGTCATACTTCTTCCGTCCTACGTGATGATACTTCTAAGATAGGTCCAGTGCTAGATATGTATGTATTATCCATTTTGAATTTTATTAATTCCAAAATCATTCTGAATCTAAGGGCATTCTAAATCTTAGAGAATCTGAATCTTTGGGTGGACCCAGGACAAGATTTTTTAGAAGACTTTTATACAGGCATAGGTTTGTTTTGCTTCTTGTCATAATAAGGACACACTTGCTAACTGTTAACATGTATTAAGGTGTAACTTTTTAATTCTATAAATTTCTAGCACGCATGGAATAGGGAGCAGCATCAAACTTACTCACCAGAGAGGGTCCAGGTTCAAGTGTAGGTAACGATGCCTTTAAACACCCTAGGGTTCAAGCTACCTATATGAAATATCAGGTCACCAGATCTTGCCATGAAACCACATGTGGTACAGGGCTGAGGAAAAATGCCTTCTATTATCCTGTCTTGGTGATCGACCTACTAAGCCAAGATCTCTCTAAGCCTCTTTGACAGTCCATTTCCTCTTTCCCTAAATCTGGTGTCTCCCCAATTACTTATACCCTAACACACAAACATCACATGCATGCTCCCCAAAGCCTTGGTGTGAGGCAAATTCTACCCTTAACCCTCACCATAAATAACCTTCAAGTTCATTGCTGTTGTTTGTTTTCTAATGCACATTTACACGCAAACACAAATGTAAATGGGGAAAATCACTTACGGTATCTTGACTGTAAAATTCAACAGGGAGGCCTTGCTAAGATCATGCTGGGACCTTGAGGTGAAGAAGAGGATGCAGGCATCAGGGATTGTCGACTTCCTCGCAAACAATCCCCGCCTCATCTCGCCATGCCTCGATGTACCGCTCGCCTCCGTGCAGATGGAAGATTCTGACCAACTGGATATCCATTTGCCGCAAAGACTCCGCAAGTGCTCAATGTCAATGACGAATGCTGTGGGTGTGGGAGGTATGCCATCTATGGCCGACGGCATGCGACAACGATCCCTCTCAGCGACTTCCGATGTCTCCCTACCCTTTTCAACAAGCACCCACATCCTTGATGAATGCATGATTCCAAAGGAGGCAGAGCCACACCCACTCTCATTGACTCAGCTCCTGGACAATGGCTGTGTTCATGAACCATTACTGGGAGAGAGCCTGAACTCTAACCCTATCTCCTTGCTCAACGCGCACCCAAACGTGTGTCTCTCCAAGTACGTCCCTCTTCAAAGGACAATTAGTGGAAGTGGAGCAGTAGGGGTGGGCGAGGGAATATTGGTCGACCCCCAGATTGAGCCCATCTTGAACACCAGCGTCGTGTAGCTGGGGTGGGGACCACTGTCCCTTTCCTCAGCCCTCTTTCCTCCAGATGTGGTAATGAATTCTGCTCAAGTGCCTTCCAGGAAATAAAAAAACATCAACCATGGTGAATCATAGTGAAGGAGACAACCCACGAGAGATGTGTGAGGATATTTCAAATTGGAGGGGGCTGGAGAGTGGGGCCAGGGCCTGGGGAGGGGGGTTGGGAATAGGAGGGTGGTGAGTGGAAGGGCATTCATAGAAGAGGTTGCCCATTTCAGATGCCTGGAATCATTGATAAAATTTTCCGTAAACCTTATCCTCTCTCTTTCTCGGGAGGTGGGGAACGATTTGCAATTGACAGTGTGCATGTGTGCAATGCGTTTATCTGTGTGTGTATGGTATGTGTCCATGAGATCACGTGTGTGCACATGAATTTTCGTAGTTGGTAAGAGACACTAGTTACGAGAGATTCTGTGTAGAAAAACTTAAGAAGGTGCTATGACGACGTGGAAGGAATTACCAAAATGAAAGGCAGCTATCGAAGAATTTTATCCTTTGTACATAATTCAAGCTGTTATCTAAAACTCTGGCTGATATTTTCAATCTTTGTTATTAATTTATTGGTTAGTCTTTAAAATTCAAAATATTGTATGGCCCTTTTTTTCATTCAACACTCAACTTTTGACTGCGACGAAATCAATGCGTGTGTCTGAAATTATTTAAGAGTGTACTTCACTCAATTTTATTTTAAATTTTTTAAATATTTGATTTGAGATACCCATTTTTCATTTGAGATTCATGATGGAAATGAAATATTGATAAAATTAAATTGCAAAATTTAACATGAATGGAGCATTTGTGCTACTCAATCTCTCTCTTTTCTAAATTTAACAAATGAGGCTGTTCACAGCTCATGTTATGGCTGGATTAGAATTTACGATTTTCAAATATTTCCCAGAGAATAGAAATTTATGATTGGGTGTTAAGTGAAAGCTTGTTTTTCCATGGGTTAATTTTTTAATTCAAGACATTCTATTTAAATATTTATGCCTTCTTTTTAGAGGTTTAAAGATCTTAAAGCACTGTGTTAATATTTGCCATGACTATAGGAAACCATTTTGTCAGTGTTATTGTGATTTTAAATGTATTTTCAGGCCTAGGACAAAATGTTTTCTTACAAGTTCTATCAAATGACGTGGGTATACAACATTTGCTAAATGCCCCGAAAGAATATTTAGAAATACATAGTATGCATTCCAAAACACAGGGTCAATAATCATAAGAATAATGAGTATGCTACTGCATTCATATTTATGACCTGCCTAGAAATTTCTTCTGTTGCTGCATATATTTCCATTTGAATATATCAATGCCTTTTTTTCCATTCGAAGGTGATAATTAGGGCTGGTATGAGGAAGCTGCAAAAGGTGAAAAGAATCCAGTGCAGGAGTTTAAAGGGTGTAAAATGTAGAAAGTAATGACTAAAAAAATAGAATTATAAGCATGTACTCTTTAGAAAGGTCAAATCAAACTTTTTGCCTCATTTCAGATTTCCCATCTTAGGCCTTAAAGAAGCTTTTTTTTCTGGAAAGTACATAGAGTATGCGGATAGACTCCTTCCCGACTAATCTGTTGTTGGAGATAAATCATATAAAAATATTATGGTCAATTTCCAGTATGACAGTTAGGAGAGTGGAGCAAGTAATACCTTAGTTTAAATGACAAACTAGTCAAAATGAGGTAGAAACTGCGATTATTAATTATTTTAATACACACATTCAACACAGAGAAGAGATGATATTTGGAGTCTTTGAAGGATTAGAAGAGTTAGTGATACAGTGATCGTAAAAGACCCACGAGAATTTATAGCCTTTCACATGCCTTACTCAGTCGGTAGGTACCTGCTACATTTTTCAATCCACAATAATGCAAAATGAGCAAATCAGTCAATGCATACCATAACGCTTGAATGTTTACTCTATTTTAATTTCTTTGAATACTTCAGTAGGTGCGTCTTTCTCTTTTAAGTGATAATGATATATTGGAACTCCTCAAACTTTGGTGCTAACATAATACTAATCCTTCCAACATGAATAACAGACGTATCTCAGAAAGGTACTCTGAGATGATCTTGCATGATTTAAGGGAATTATAGAGACTGGCCCAATAGGGGAAGGGAGTTATAACAATGATTTACATGGCATTAAATCCCCTGCTGAACAATGGTAGTTATTTTTTTCACTTTTCATAATGCTGAAATAATTTTACTTTCTACTTTTGATTTTGTAAAATATGCCATTTCATTGTGTTCCTTGGGTTGCTACACCAATTATTTTGACTAGTTTTTCCCAGATGGGGTTGAAAATCAAACTACAAAAATCACCCATACAGATTCACAGTGCTTCCTTTGAAACTAAGATGAAAAGAAAAGCTTTGGTGATTCAGGGAGCTATGCGAATATCACGGCAAGCTGTGATTTTTTTCATTCCGACTCCTTTGCACTTGGAACTTTTCAGAGGAACCTATTCTTTCAAGATTGTCATAGGGTGTCATGTATTACACGTTAATGGAACCACTTTTTGCACTTGTGGCAATGTTGAAGAATGGGATCTCACCTGAAGATGGATTGCAGTGTTCTATTTTAATGTTCTATCGATTATAATGCATTCATTGCAAATGTGTGTATGAATGTATATGTTCATAAATAAATATTATATATATATATATATAATATATAATATCTATATATATATATAATATATATATATTATATATATATTATTATATAATATATATATATATTATTATATAATATATATATTATATATAATATATATATTATATATATATATATATGTATGTATATATATACATACATATATATACATATATATATATATATATATATATATATATATATATATATATATATATATATATTTATATATATTATATATATTCATTGCCAGAAAAGGTTAGTGATTGTTCCTTAGTTGTAAGAAGTAAAGTTTGAAAATTTTACCTAACACTAAGTGGGGAGTTGAGAGCCTTTATGGCATATTTATTTGTTGTTGAGAAACTATGAACAATCTTTAGCTTGCTAATGTACTTTATGTTTTTTTGGATGAATGAAGGTAGGTATTTGCAAGTTAACCTTGTGAATAGAAAGAGAATCAAAAGAGAATGCTGAGACTGCTGTTTTAATTGAACAAGTGATGTTTAAAACTATTGTCTGCCTTGTGTTTTAATTTTGTCCATGTATTTTTGAATTGAATCTCAAAGTGCATTTGTAAATTATCTGTATGCTTGTAAATTTTTATCTTCATTATTCAACTGTTCTGTAAAAAGTGGAAAAGTGGACTGTGCATATTGATTGAATGGTTTAAGTTGTTGGCTGTAACCGTCACACCTAACTTCTGGTTACACAATACCAATGTGAATATTATTCTAAATCAACTAATCTAGTCCTCTCAGGTAAATAAGATGTATACATTTATTTACCCAGGTGCCTCATATATGTATATTAATCAAATGCAAACAGCTCAATATTTTGGCTATCAAGCCAGTGTTTTACAAAACAGCTGCAATAAATATTGTAGAATAAAAATGAAGCATTGCTAATTTCACCCAATGCCTCCAGGATATCACCTAGAGCATCAAAATTTCTTGGAATGTTCATAGTTCTAAACAGTTCTTGTTTACTAGGTTTATAGGTATAGTACGTATATTGCCTGGGACTGCTCAAGAAACTCAAACTTGGACCTTGGACAATAAAATAATAAATTCAATAATTCATTTCCTTTTATATGGTGGCGAGTTAAAAAATGCCCAAAATTGAAATCTCTTACAGTGGAATAGAATTTTTGCTGAAAAATATTAAGCCTAATAAATTCTCCGGGATCGATGAAACAACTGCTCGTATATTTTAGGATCTAGCTTCGGAAATTGCACCGTATTTATAAATAATATTTAACAATTTGCTGGGAGATCACGAAGTCCTCGGAGATTGGAAAACGGCAAACGTAAAACCAATATTTAAGAACGGGGGCAAGGAGGCACCGAGTAAATACAGACCAATTTTCCTCACATCCATTTCTTGCAAGGCTATAGAACATGTAGTTCCTAATTGAATCGTGAGACACCTCGATAGTCAGGAGCCATTAATGACAAATCAGCACGGTTTCCGGAAAGGTAGATCCAGCGAGACACCACTTGAGCTTTTCGTTTAAGTAATCGCACAGAATTTTTCTTTTGACATTCATTGCGCTTTGGAATACTTTCTTTGTTTCCCTGTGACGCGATTATCGACCCTGGTGGCGGCGGGGTAATGTCCTCGTCTACCATTCCAAGGGTCGCGGGTTCGATTCCCGCCTGGTTGAGTTTCCTTCCATCTAAGGCTTGGGTGTTTGTTAATGTAATCATTGTTATCGTTGTTAATAGTTCGATGTTTAGGCTAAAATGTGCTGTTTTCGGACTAATACTGAATAAATAAATAAATAAAATAAGTATTATCTGTGTGCGCTTTGAGAAGTCGTTCAATGGCCGCTATTCAAAGCTTTTTTGTGCATTTCGAGTGCAACTTCTTTTGTTGTCTTAAAACTCTTCTCAACCAGTATATATAGCAATAGGTTCTGGATTTCTCCCAACAAACCCCTCTCTTCGCCCACCATACCAAGTACTTCCTCATTTATTTTCTTCTCTGTCCATTTCACCTTCTCCATTCTTCTCCACACCCACATTTCAAAAGCCTCCAATCTACGTCTATCCTCCAGCTTCAATGTCCACATTTCTGCGCCGTATATAGCTACGCTCCATATCAAAGTTTTTACGAGTCTTTTCTTAACATACTTACTAAACATCCCTGTCATCAAATCCCTCCTCCTTGTGAAAGCCTCTTTGTCCAGTGTAATTCTTTTCCTTAACTCCATACTACTTAAACCATTTTGGTCGAAAACATTTACAAGATACGTAAACTGTTCTACCAGCTCTAGTTTTTGCCCACTTATTTTAATGTTATGCTTATCGTTTTTCTTTCTGGAAAATTACATAACCTTTGTTTTATTAATATTGATTCTCATCCCATATCTGTCGCACTGAATTTCTAATTCACTAAGCAGTGCTTGCAACCCCATGGCTGACAGACAAAATAAAGCTTGGTCATCATCGAAACTAACTGATGAGGAAGACAGCTTAGGTCCAGGCATACTAGACAATGAGATAGAAAGGGCATTAAGGGAGATGAAACTAAATAAGGCCGTGGGGGTAGATAACATTCCCGTGGAACTTTTAAAATGCTTAGGAAAATGTGGGAGGAAGAGGCTATATGGGCTGATCCGTAGTATTTTTGAGGAGGGAATATGGCCGGAAGACTTTGTGAGATCAGTTTTAGTTCCTATTCCGAAAAAGGTAAAGGCCACGTCATGTGAGGACTATAGGACAATTAGTTTGATCCTTACATCCTTAACATCCTTACTCAAAGTCCCTGTCATCAACTCCCTCCTCCTTGTGAAAGTCTCTTTGCCTAGCGCAATTCTTCTACTTACGTCCCTACTACTTTGACCGTGTTGGTCCAAAACACTACCGAGATACGTAAATTGTTCTACCTGCTCTAGTTTTTGCCCTCCTATTTTAATGTTAAGCTTGGCCTTTTTCTTTCTAGAAAATCGCGTAAACTTTGTTTTATTAATATTGATTCTCATCCCATACCTGTCGCACTGAATTTCCAATTCACTCAGCAATGCTTGCAGCCCCTTGGCTGACTGACAAACTAAAGCTTGGTCATCAGCGAAATTAACTGATTTTACGAATTCCGCACCCACTTTCATTCCTATCTCCAGTTCTTCCCATGCCTCTTTAATCATTTCCTCTGCATACAGGTTGAACAGTAAGGGTGATAATGGGCAACCCTGCCTTACACCTCTTCCTAACACTGCCCAACCGGACTCCCCGTTCCCCACTCGTACCTGAGCAGTCTGAGACATGTACAGGTTGCGGATTAGCTTCCTTTCCCTCCAATCTATTCCGATTTTCTGCAATATACTCATTAGTTTTCCCCAATTCACTCTATCAAACGCTTTTTCAAAATCTACGAAACAGGCAAATACCACCTAGTTGTGTTCTATATTCCTCTCGATTAATAATCTCGTTACTGCAATGGCATCACGCGTACCTCTCCCATCCTCATCATCCCCTAAGTAATCATTTGCCCTACTCTCTATCCTTTTCTTTATGATCCTGAGAACAACTTTAGCTACGTGGGATGTTAAGAAAAGACTCGTAAAAACTTTGATATGAAGCGTAGCTATGTACGGTGCGGAAACGTGGTCATTGAAGCAGGAGGATAGACGTAGACTGGAGGCTTTTGAAATGTGGGTGTGGAGAAGAATGGAGAAGGTGAAATGGACAGAGAAGAAAACAAATGAGGAAGTACTTGGTATAGTGGGCAAGAGAGGGGTTTGTTGGGAGCAATCCTATGGAGGCAGGAAAAGAGGATGAAGGGGGTATTGACCGGCAGTGGGATGTTGAAGACTGTGATAGAGGGTAGAATGTTGGGCAAAAGAGGAAAGGGAAGGAACAGGATAGGAATGTTGGACGGGATGAAGGGAGGAAGAAAGTACTCAGAGATAAAGAGGGACCTGATATAGAGTAGGATGATGGATTTAGTGTTTTGTTAGGAGTAATAAAATATTTGTTTGGTAGTTGTGTCCATCCAAAAACCTACCTTAACCGGTAGATTACCTTAAAAAGAAAAAATATATATATATATATATATATATATATATATATATATATATATATATATATATATATATATATATATATATATAAATATAGAAACACAAAAAAAGAAGAACACTCACAATTTATTTCTTGATATTTCGACGGCAACACTCCGTCTTCATCTGAAGATATAGAAGTAATGACTGCTGGAATTCTAGTGGCGAGGGGTGCGAGAGAAAGGGAAGGGGGCCATAGGCCCTGGCCCCATTCCCATTCTCTCGTACCCCTCACCAGTATCCCAGTGCCAGTCAATACATCCTTCATCCATGTTTGTTGCCGTCGTAGGATTTCTCCCAACAGACGTCTCTCGTTTGCGGAGGGATCAGTGTAGATTTTAGAGGTAATTATCAAGGGAGTTGGGGTAATTGCAAATTCTTTGTACCCTTGTGACCAGGTAATAAGGAATTGAGCGCTTGGTGTGATACGGGTGGCAACTCTCTTGATGTAAGTTTTGCCATTTATTAATGTGTTTTATATGCACAGAAGTGTGAAATATTTCACCAATAATGTTACATTTACATCCAGGATGGTTATTCGGGAGGAGGAAACCGTTCAGTTGAATGAGGACGAAGCATTTAGGTCGAAAATGAAAGTTTTCAGGGAATCGGTGCCATGTGGCCAGAGAAGGAAGATATCCTCGATGTATCTGAGCTATAATAGAAATTTAGGGGTGTTTTTAACAGAAATTTTTATCTCTGCAAGACCAAGGAAGAGGTTTGCATAGGAAGGGCTGAACCTCCTGCACATGGCACAAACCTTGATTTGCAAGAAGAATTTATCAATAAAGGAGGAGTTACGGGTGAGGATGAACTCGGAAAGGCTAAGGAGAAAATTACCGCCGGCTATGTGTGGCTCAGGGTTTTGGGAGCACTATCTCTCCCTACGCCTGACTCTCTTGGTAATTTCCATTCAAATCTACACTGTCACTCAAACATGGTTATCCTGAATCCCTCCTGAACAAAAGGATCCGAAGCATGCCTACACTCCCAAACCTTCCTCCACCGCGGAACCCCACCCTCTTTCAATTTGCACTACATATTTCCCGGGCCTAGAATCTCATTGTAAACTACGTTTCCTCGATAACAGGACGTGCCTGTGTTCACCGAGTATCTAAAATTCGCCGGAATCCGAGGCTTCGGCCTCCGGGATTAGGAGAGCGGCACTGCCGGACTCTCTCGGAAATCGAGGTTCCGATCGTGTTTTGTTTCGAGCGACGGTTGACAGCCTAGTTCATCAAGATGCGTGCGGTTTGACTCTCGACTTCTTCCGCCGGGAAGGCCGTGCTATCGTTTTATTTATTGGATCAAGACTGACCTTGGCTTCTGGAGTAGAGCTTAGGCTCCTTTTTATTTGCTACCGCCGGGTGCGTGTAGCGGGGAGGGAGTGCATACGAGTGTTTTTTTCTTTCTTGAAGTGCTTTCGGTGCGCACTTCTTTTTTTCGCGCTGGCGTGCTCATTTTAATTTGTTTCAAAATGATAGTACGTCGCGTAAACACGCTCGCCTTGCAAGTTGATGAGAAGGCGAAACCCCCTACTCCGTTGGAGGTCCACCTCTTTACGCTAGAGTCACTGGGCCTCACACCCGAAGAGATTGTGGCGATCCAATTTGGATATAACCGCCATTTGGTATTCCTGAAGTTGGCAACTGAAGCTACTATGAAAAGGATATTAGATAATATTCCACAAAAACTACCGTTTCCATCCATAAATGATCCGAGGACGATGACTACCATTGACGAGACCTCCGGTAGTACTTGTAATGTCAGGGTTCTTTGTCTCCCCGTGGAGACCCCATTGGAAGACATAACAGGCGAGCTTCAACGTTTTAGAAAAATCCATCGCTCCTTGGATAACAGGTGGGAGGGCGACAAGATGGCGCGCGTGTTAACAGTTACGAGAGTGGTGCGGATAACGGTTGAAAGAAATATACCCTCGTACCTCCACATCAGCGACAACCGAGTCATCATCATCTACGAGGGTCAACGCCACACTTGCGCCCGCTGCAACCAAGAAGGCCACGAGCGCAAGACCTGCCCTCGGAGCCAGGGAGGGAAGAGCAATGCGGATGCAATGTTTTTGGCCTCCAACCCAAACACCGCCGAGGAGATGAATGAGCCCGAGATGAGTGTGGAGGAGAGGGTGCGCCCCCAGCTGCTCCCGCCGAACCCCCGCACCCCCTTCCACTTGGAGGGAAATTTCAGAGTGAGCGAAATTCGTCAACGGAAGAAAGGGGTCCGAAAAAGAAGAGGACGGACGACACTGCACTGCTGATTTCGAACATGGATCAAGCTGCGGTCCCTACCAAGTCGGATATACTCTCACGACCACCAGCCCGTATGGCCCGTATCTCCATGACCCCGTCAAAAGAGGACGGATCATCCTGTCCTTCCCTTCTCTGGCCACGCCACCGACGCCCTCTCCCCGCAATCCTTGCATCAGGGGCTTCCTAACCCCCGAGAATCACGGGTGACAGCGGGGGAGGATGCATCCGATTGCGAATGCCCCCCATCCCCAACAGCGGGCCCCTTGATTCCATTATCATGGAAACTCAAGAGTGTATCACCGGCCGCGGAAGTTGACAATGTACGAGTAAAACTTTGTGGACGTCAAAAATCCCTGATATTCCATCGTCCTTCTCCATTGCGGACAGTCAAGGTGTCGACGATCTTCCCAGGGCTCCTGTAGAGGCGGACCAATTCGACCGATCTCCTCTGATTTCTTCCGACAGGGCCCCTTCGGCAGAAGTCCTCCAGTCCGCCACCCCGGCCCCCCCTGAGGCCACCTCCTTGGCCGGGACAGGCCCCAGCTATCCTCGCCCGAAGAAGGCCCATGGTGGAACGCAGCCGAATAACCCACTCTTCGTAGAGACCACAGCTGGCCCTTACTCTTCGAACGAGGTCGAGGGGGAGGCATGCGGTGGCAACTCGAGACCACGAACGTCGACCCGTCGGACGAAGAAGCATCCCGGGAAGCGGCGAAGCATTCGTCGCCCGGGTTCGAGCCGCGACCGGAGCGACGTAAGCCACGACCAGGATTCTGGTAAGTATCCGGTGCCCATAGCTGTCCTCTCACTTCACCAATGAATATTATTTGGCTGAATATATCGGGCGTTTATAGCGCCTTAAAAATTGCAGTCCTCCAACGTTTTCTCCGCTATCTCCGGGCTGATGTAATCTTCCTTCAAGAGGTAAAGGAGGACATAGTCTGGGATGCGAACATCTTTCAGGATATCGGCGATTTCGCCGAATGTCATTCTGGCATCACCACCCTAGTCCGAAATGGCATTCCGTTTTTTCATGTTCGCCGCCACCCCTCGGTCGGAATAACGTCCGTTAACGTGAACGGTATCCATATCACAAACCTTTACGCTCCCTCCGGTGAGCGCGCGAGGGCAGAGCGCGAAACATATTTTAATGAACTTCTCCTCCCCTACCTGTATTCCTTCTCGGGGAAGGCCATATTGGGCGGAGATTTTAACTCCATCAACCGCAGAGAGGATAGTGCCTCGAACAGGGATAGGGTGAAATACTATCCAAACTGGGCGCTCTCACTGATGCTCGACTCCATTGGAGCGATTGATGCTGTTCGTTCTTTCTACGCCGGTCCCGCCCCCTTCACGCGATCAGGGCCTTACTCTCGGACGCAGATTGACTACCTCATCCTCTCGGCATCCCTAAAGAATGATTTCCAGACAGTGGACACCCTCCCGGTGTCCTTCTCTGATCACTGCGCAGTAATCATGAGAGTTACCTGCCCAGACACAACCCCGGGCGCGCACGTCCATCGCTGAGGCTCCGTGTGGCGTATGGACCTCCGCGTGCCGGAGGAAGCGACTCGCCGCGACTCCATCCGCACCCGGGTGTGTGAACTAATCGCGGCCCTCCGTCACGGTGCAGACCTCGCTCTATGGTGGGACGAGGTTTTCAAACCCCGCATTGTCATCCATATCGAAAGACAAACCTTTGAGTGTCATAGGGAAAATATTACACCATCTCCTTCTACCGCCGAGCGCTGGGAGAGCTCCAGCGTAAGGATGTTGCGCCGGAGGGTTTCCACGCCCAAGTGTCTTCCCTAAAAAAAATTATACTCAGCCACGAGCTCCGAAAGTACGATCCCCAAAAGTGGCAAAAAGAACTGGACACGGATATTGGGCCCCCCAACGCTCTCCGAGCTTCGGCGCTAGATGAAATCCAACTCCGGCTCCGCTACAGACAGAATCCCTGTCAGAGAATCTGCCGCCGGTGACACAGACCTCCTTAGGGAAGCTGCCCGGCACTTTCAAAACCCCTTTTACAGGTATCCTCCGTGGAAGGAGGGAGACACACCCCCCTCTTCCCCTCTCTCTTTGCTGTCCACAGATCAAAAAGACGATTTATGTCGAGAAATAAGTTCAGACGAACTGGACTGCGTCTCCTTCATGTTCCCAAAGGGCAAAACACCCAGTTTGGACGACCTATACTTTGTTTAAATTTAGCGTGCTGAGATGTTTTAAAACCCATTTTAACCCACCTTTTTAATTGCATTTTAACTAGCGGCTCTCTGACTGCAAGTCAGCGGAGCGCGGTGCCCTTATACCAAAGAAGACGCGACCCATGTCGTTCAACGACTTCCGGCCAATCGCCCTTTTAAATTCAAATTATAAAATATTGGCGCACGTCCAACGATATAGAATGACGGCTGCTGCCGACATCGTCTTCTCTCCATCCCAGTACGCTGTGTCGAAAACGCGAAACATATTCGATGCAGCATTTCTAATTCGCGACATTTATTTTTCCGCACTCTAGTATGGCGATCGTTTTTTATCACTGCTAGCCATTGATCTTGAGAAAGCATTTGGTCTGGCCCGGATCAAATGGATTCTACCTGGGTTCAAGACGCTAAGCCTTCCCCGAGTACTTCATTCGTGCCGCCTCAACGATGTACACCGGAACATACTCTATAATTAGGATAAATATTGCCACCTTGCCGTCCATTCCCGTCAGTAACTCCGTTCGGCAGGGCTGCCCGCTGTCAATGCTGCTGTTCGCCTTTGCCTTAGACCCCCTACTCAGACGACTGCAGAGCAGTGGAATCGGGGTAATCCGTCACGGCGCCGTCTGCCTGGGCGTCGCATACGCTGACGACATAACCCTCTTCATATACGACCCTACCCACATGGCTCTAGCCCACGACATATTAACGTCATATGAGCAGGGTGGTATCTTCCTCAAAAACCAAAAATTCAGGTTTTTGCTGCTCAAGGGCAACCGGCCCTCGACCTCCATCGGTTGGTCAGAAGCGCCCTCGCTCAAAATCTTAGGGTTCTGGTGGGAGAAGGAGTTGGCTCCCACGATTGAGCGAAACTGAGGAATTATTGACCATCATGTAAAATGGAGTGTTGGAAAGCTTTCACTCCTTTCCCTCCCGATCGTGACCCGCGTCCGCCTCCTCAACCAGCATGTCTTCCCAAGGATATGACATGTGGCCCATCTATGGCCCTTACCCGCTAAATACAATGCATACTTTATTAGAGTGTCCAACCAAATGATCTGGAATGGCTACGTAAAGAAAGTGTCCCGAAACCAGCTCTATGGCCCGTTTGAGCAGGGTGGTCTCAATTTAACCGATACAGCTCTAAAGGCGAAGGTGGTCTACGCGGAGCTCAGCCTGCGCATCCTCGGCGGTGACGACGCGTGGCGCAAGACACTCCTCAAGGACGCGTGGCCGGAACTCGCGCGCGACGAATGCCACCGGAGGGCATTTGATGAAACGGAAAAGGTCGCTTCTCTCCTGCGAGATGGAGAAGCAATTAGAGTCAAGACCCTCTATGTCACATTGCTTACCGAGCAGCGACAAAATACATCAAAAAGAATGATTTCTTGGAAAAACTGGGTGACTAGCAGGGCGAACGATGAGGCACGTATTGGAATGTTTAACCTAATCGCGAACACAGTCAAGACGAGGGAAGTGAGACACCACCTTCAGCTAGCCGATTCGCCCCTTTGTCCGTCATGCGGTCGAATAGACAACGTCGCTATCTGATCCTTGGCTGCGACGACAAACTCAGAGACTGGGAAGCTCTAAAAAAGATCTATAAAACCTGGGACGTGTTCGGTGGTGGTGCCATTACCGACATGAATCTGATCACCTTGAACCTTCGGCTCTTTCCGAGCTTCATATCCTTCATAATGACCACCCTAATCGTGGAATCCACATAGTTGAGAACTGCGAATAAACATTCCTCTATAAGTATGCTAGCATTGGTGGAACGGATGTGGCTGCCCCCGGTGCCGGACACACTTAGCCCGTGGTCGGATAGCTGTTTTTTCTGAATAACTGTGCTTCGAAGCTATTAATAATTCCAACCAAATGTAATGTGCCGCTGCTAATCCAAATATTTTCTTCTATATCTTGTGAACCCTGCCTTCATTATTTCCTTCCACAGTATTGTTCATGGTCACAATTGTTTATGCAATGTATATGAATGTATGTCTATGCATGTGTGTATATGCACATTTATGTTTATGTGTATGTATGCGTATGTTTATGTATACATATATTCATAAGTAAAACAAATATGCTATAACCATAATCCGTAAGCTGACAATATGTACAATGTAAACAGTAGCAGTGTAACATACTAGACCGAATTAAATTAAATTGAACCATAGCTCAAGTGGTAAAGAGAATCCGCCCGGCAAGTGGAAATATCCGGAGTTGAACTTCCGGTCCGGGAAATATTTTTACACTCGTGATTTTCCTGATTCCGCCTTCCCCACCTCTACTGTGTTCGTCCTTTATACTATATGTGTTCCCATCCCTTTTCCTTATATCTATTTCAATGTAAATGAGATAAAGGTTGGTATATAATTCCAATTAAAGAAGAAATGCCTGTCAATAGGCAACATTGGATAAGGTCATTCCCCCTCCCTTTTTCAACCCACTTGAGGCCATATACTGTGAAATTCCAATTCATTTGCCCTTTCAAACAGAGAAAGCGAGATGGAGAGGAAAGTGATGTGGACGGAGACACCCCCGCGCGTAAACACAGCCACGCGCGTTTCCACGTTGTCGCGGTGGGAGGGCCGAGCTTTCGTCCTTTGGAGTGGGGGCCTCTGAGATAGTGGAGGGAGGGTGGGGTTCAGAGGGGAGGGCCCTTCTGCTCCCCCCTCAGACCGGCAATCTCTCCCTCTGCCGCGGCGAAGTCAGTCGCGCCGAGGGAAGCGCGCCGTTCGGTTATCGTCATTGCCGGGCATCTCCGTCCGTCCTTTCCGCTTCGATGCCTTAGTCGCTCCCGGTAGGAGCCCCCCGCCCGGTGACACGCTCTCCGCAGCCAGGCGACCGTGGAGCCCAGTGATGTGATGGTCCAAATCGAAGATTTTTGCCGGGAATAATAAAAACATTCGCCGTATCCACGCACCCTGGAGAAATGTTTCCCTTCACAAATCCTATGCATCGCACTCGTGGATTTCGGGTGTGTTCCTCGACCACACCACCACCGCCTTCTGGAATCTTCCTTACCCGGGGGAATGACCCATCCGCCCCGCTGCCCTTGATGGACATCGCTCGCCCTTTCAAACGATTGCAACCGTGAACACTTCCTTTAGGTTGAAGCTCTGCATGTGAGTTCGAGTCGTGTTTTCGAGTGCCCGTGTTTTTGTGTGTGCCTGTGTTTTGGGAATCCGCTGGGAGTGCGAGGAAGAAAGAGGACAGCGATGGGGTCACCAAGGAAGCCGAGTCTAACTTTCACACCCGTGTGCTAATTAGTTTTGTTTACGGACAACATGTTCGCTATCAGCCAAACATCTAACGTGTGCCTCTTGACAGTTTGACAGCTTGTGAAGTTTTTACTTTCGTTTTTGCCCTCTCCCCTCCCCGACAACGTCGAGTCAAGAAGTCGAATGTCGAGAGATAATTTTCGTCTTGTTGATATTTTCCTCTGATCTGTTTCCCCGAGGAGTGTAGAAAAGAGAAGAGGCGGGGTAGATCACCGAAGGTGTCCGTTGGGGTCGCCCGGCGCTCCCGGCCTCGTCCACCCGGTCGTGTTCCATCGCCGACTCCCATTCAGTCTCCTCCCCGTCCACTTCGCTTCTCCACTGCCTGCGCCGGGGATCGAATCGAGTTCCCTGAAGGGAGAGGAGCAAGTTCTGGATACGAAAGAGTGAGTGACCCTCTGCAGGGGCGACAGCGTGCGTGCAAGGTGAGTTCGAGAAATGCAACAGGTCGGCGGCCCTCGTACTTTTAATGACGCCCTGAACCGCTCTGCGATTCAATCGTTTCTCTTCGGATCCGCGCGCCTCGTAGCGATTTCGATCGTCTCTCTCTTGCTGCGAATTTGACACCGTCCCTCCCTCACATCCCTCCCAGGATGCCGAAACACGCGCCTGTCACGCTGCTTGAGCGTCCTGGTATCGACATCGTATTAAAAACCCCGCGATCCACCAGAAAGGTGTGCGGCAGTGGGTGCGAGCACTAGGTGGGAAGCAACCACCCCCGCAGTAATCAACCTATTGGTCTATTTGATGGGTGAGGGTAGAGATCGCCTAGAAATGAGATCATCTGGGTGTGAAATTTAAAAAGCAGGGTTGTTGGGGTGGGGGCAGTTCCTTTCTCTTTATAGTGAATGGTTCTCCAGGAAGTTTAGTTAGTGCCGAAGAATATAACACAGCTTGCAAGAAACTGTGGGTGTTCAGAGGCGTTCCCGGGAATCGAACCCAAGCCTCCTTTGGGTCAGTAGTCCAGTGGTAATCCCACAGGACAACCGATTCCCTTATTATTAATAAATATTTTCTACAGCCAAAATGAACTAGTCTGCCTTGACCTATCCTAAACTAGTCCTAGGGGAGTATTAAAAATCCTTTGCGTTCCTGGATCCGTCGGCTTTGAGCGTCGGAGATGAATAGATCTTGTTAAGCATGTATTCTTCTTCTCACGGACAATTAGAATTGACTACTGTAGGGCTACAAATGGCAAATATCACTCTAGGGAATTATTAGTTTAACTCTAATGCATGTACTTTCTCTAATATCGTGTATTTGGTCATCAAATCCCTTCCCGCATGACCGCATGGTACTGTCATTAAATGAATGTAGTGCTCGGTGCTATATTGCTTGCTCTGCTTTGTTTGTTTTCAAGTTTCTCCTTCCATGCCTCATCTCTCTCTCCATGGAGGGACCGCGGCCTACAGCCTGCAGCGGTGTGTCGCATTCCCTGCCTGTAACTTTAAGCGGCGGAGTCTGTGTCGCTTATCAAAGTTAGTGTACGTTAAATTTCCCCTTCAGAGTTTTCGGTTATGAATAACGTGTCTTGTTATGGCTGAGGTCTGTGGTACAGATGGTTGTGGTTCATTTTTATTGCCTTTTTTTGCATAACACAGAATTAATTTATTCAACTGCATCTACTCAATGTGTGTCTTACGGGTATTAGGTCATTGAAATTATTCGATGCATTGACACTTGTTTTGAATTAAGTCTTACTCTAGCATACTATATAGAAGTTTGCACGTTATATGATAGTTTTTAACGAATATTTTTCCCTTTTCCCTTCCTCTCCCACATCTTCCTTCATCACTTGCCCTTCCCACCCGGTGCTTGCACCGCCTGTCACACACCTTTTTCGTGGATCTCGGGGTATTGATGTCGATGATGTAGTATTATATTTACTTACGCTATAATTTCCCCCTCAAATGTGCTTTTGAAAGTAACCTCCATTTTGGGAAACCATGCTTTCCTCCATGGTCGGGACCGCCCCCGCGAGCCCCATTCCAATGTTACCCCTTCCAAATTGATTCTGATAAGGGGGGGCGCGACCAAGCCTCCAGGTCCTGTCATAGCGGTGGCATAAGGCGAGGAGTTGGCGAGGGTGGGCATTCGAATATTCTGAGAAATGCGATACTTCGCTTATCAGACTTCGTCGCCACATTTTTTTTTTGTTTTCAGCAAACGCGTTCAGAGGGTCCGTTATTTTAACGAAACACTCGTTTATCAACAGTTTTCTCGATAACAGGGAAAAGAGTTGACGATTTGTGTTGAAGATAGGGCGGGGAATATGTTCCTCGCAAAAGCACGTGCTTGGGATTCACCAGGAATGTGTGCGTTTGAAAGATTCGCTGATTTTGTCAGGGAATGGATCGGAGTCTTTATCACCCAAAGAGATAAATGAGCTGGATCAAATGGTTGGAGAGGATGGAAGGGGTAAACCGGGAAAGGGGGAGGGAGAGCCATGTGTGAATTTGGTTGACGGGTGGGTCTAATGTCAAGCATTGTTCAATTGAGGAAGCGAAGGTCATTCTGGACAAAGTCTGTGACGGAGGGATGATAAACATGCTTGCAAGTATAGCACTGATCCGAAGAAATGAATGGCAGAGAATCGGTCTTTTCACGAGCACCTTACGGCCCACCCTCTCACCCTGGAAATACGCGAGTTTTTGCTGGTGTTTGTGAACCTTTTTCAAGAAAGAATTCATTTCGAAATTAAATGGAAGACTAATAGTGATGCAAAGGATCCGTATTATCGAACAGAAAGATTCATAAGTGATTAAGGTTTGTGATAAATAGAAAATATATCCACAGTAATCAACCCGAAGCTTGGTTTGATAGGATGGGGATCACCTAGTACTGAGCCCGACGTTGGGTGGTATTCACATGTTATCGCTCCCTGTCCCGCCTATGGTCTCCCGGGACGATGTGGCCCCCGGAAAATCCCTCACGGCTCGGGGGAAGCTGAGGATGTCCAGGGGTTTCCCAGGGAAATGACCTCTTCCAAGTGGTCCAACGCTCTGCCCACTGGAATACCACGTCCCCAGGGGAAGATAAAAATAGATTATGCCGAGTTCAGCATTTCAGAACAGGTTCAGCATTTCACACACGTTGTTGTGACATTGACATTAAACCTTTAATGGTGTGATCATATCAGAATAATATGCAGGTCAGGATTTGCGACTGACACTTAATACAGAATTCGGGGTGGGAAAATTTAGATAAGAGAAGACTCAGAGCTAGATTAAACTTAATACAAAGATATAAAGCGTGTGGTTTTGCATCCGACATTGGACCCCCTAATTAGGTTGGGAGGGCCGACGATTTTCGCAGAATTAGAGAGTTTGGCTATCGAACAGATACGAGCAGATCCACGTATTCGTTTTTCCCGTGCACTATTCGCTAGAAACAATAGAAGCGGAAACACTTAAGGAAATAATAGGTACACGCTGTTTAAAATAGGGGTATACAGGATTGAATTCCCACAAAACACTGTCCAAGTCTGTCGTCCTCACCGTGCGCCTTTGTGCCAGGTTGGGCGTAGGTGAATGTGTACATATAAAGTCTATTGTATTTGTGAGTTGTCCATCCGGAATGCGTAGAATACTAACCGGTAATGTGTCTTAAATTGCATGGCCCTGCCCTCTTTTTGTGTATTTTCTTGACCCCTTTGTGTAGGCATAGGGATATGTACTAATCATGTAATACTCTTTATATATTTAGGCATGTTGCATGATCGGTGTTCGGTCGTCTCCTTTCCACGCGGTGCCAGGTGCTTGAGGAAATGGAGGGATTACATGCAGAATGGCTGGTGGCCTACCACCCCCTTCCAAGCGTCCTACCGGGGCATAATATAATGAAGCGGTTTATATTTCTGAGAATCTGCTACTGATTCGTTTACCGCCATAAATCCTCGAAATCACAAGACGTCAAATGTGTGAATGTTTTAGTGCGAGCAAACCGTAGGCTAACTGCCAGGGAGATTGCGAATGAAGTTGACATAGCGTTGTACCGTGTTTCACCATTTTGACAGAAATTCTGAGTGGAAGAGACCACAAATGTGGAAAAACAAGTCTTGGTGCTTTCATCACGACAACGTACCGCCGCACACATAATTGACTGTTACCGAGTTTTTTTGTCAAAAACAGCACACCGATGATCTCCCGACCACCCTACTTTCCAGTCCTAGCTCCAGCGGTCGTAATTTGAAATCCACCTTGAAAGGATGCCGATTTGAAACCAATGGAGACATCCAGCAAAATGGTACTGCAGACTTAAAGGCTGTTCAAGGCGGCATTCGAAAGTTGGGAAAAACGTTGTAAGCGTTTTAAAGTACAATATTATTTTTGTTAGTTAGGCCTCACTTTTAGTGTTCTGCAAGTGTATGGAATCCCTCATGAAGTAGGTAGTGTGTGTATTTATTGACGTCCTGCATGTCATTCTTTTTCTTTAATAGGTTCATCTTTTTAACAGTTAAATCCTAATTCCTCCAAAAGACTTGTCACAATCTTCTTCTTTTTGACGAATTGAACAATTTTTGACGAATCTGGCGGATTTTCTCTGAACTTTTTCTAATTCTGTTAGTCGCACTTTCTCCCAGGATCACAAATACTTGCGGCGTATTCCAATCGTGATCAAACTAGAGCGAAATAACACCTCTCTTTACTTTCTCATTAAATTTCTCCACCACCCGTTGCATGAAGCCGAGTCTCTTTAAAGCGGATCCGCATATTGTCTTGGAATACACAAGAAGGAACCTCAGAAGTATCGGGAACGAAAAATGAAAAAAATTGGCAGTCGCAATGGAGGAAAACGATCAACATGGTGATGTGAGCATTACTGTGACTGCGGAATCCTTATCTTTTGTTTCGCTCGCCGCTGGTGCGTTGCTGTGGACGGCGGCGACACGTTTCGGGTGGTGGACGTCGTTGCATTGCCCGCCCCCGATTGTGTTCGCGGATGGAGGTCAGGCCGGAAACTCGGCTGAGGTCACGTGTGGTTGAGGGGCCGCGTCCGGGTAAGAATGACATGGGTAATAGTTTGGAGGGAGGACAACGATGGAGTTTTGCATATCTTTCGCGGCGTAAACAAGGGAAGAAGTTGCAGGGTAAAAATCAAAGAGGGCAGATATACAGGTTAAGTTTATTACGTAATTTTGAGGCAGGTCACTTCTATGAGAATGTTAAAGACACATTACAGGCCCCGAATTAATGTGATAGATCAGATCACGTACGTACAGTGTATATATTTTTGTAGATACCCTGCATTATCTTTAAATAGACCCATTTTAAATTACTGTTCTCGCGCGATTTGAATACATGCTGTTAATGAATATTCTTGCATGTAAGTACTTTTTGTCGTGTGATTAACTTCTTCCGGTACGTGATGAAACTTCTTTGTGGAGAGGTGCCTTGATTTTGCATGGTTGGCTGGTGACCTAAAACCCCCCACCACACGTCTTTGCGGTGATCTGCTGGGTATATGTAGATGTAGATGGAAAAGTGAGTGGAGGAGTGATGAGCAGAAGAGATGAAAGAAGTCGTCATGGATTTTATTCTCTTTTACGGGTGGCAGGTGCACCGGGTTTTGAATGCCTTGAAGAGTTGATAACGGGGTACCTAATCCTTGAATCCGTGCATGGCAAGAATATGCGGGTCACCCCTTGAAGAAGCAAGGCTTACTTAAAAGGGTTGTAGGGAACCGTGATGAAGAAATAAGAGAGAGGGTTTATTACGCTTCGGTTTGGCCATTCGGGGCAAGCATTTGTAATCCATCGAAGGTAAGTTTCGGAGAAAATCCGCCGGATTGGTTGATAGTTTCTATGGGAAGAAAATAAGCGTTGTTGGAGGAATGAGGAAAGGACACTTCCACGTGAGTTCTCTGGCAGCATAGAGGGAATCATTATGGAACCAAATTGCTATCGCCGTCTCGTCAACCACCGGGATGATGAAATGAGAGAGAGAGAGAGAGACGCCGTCACGGGCAGATACACCAGTGCCCGCCCTTTATTCGGAAGGATACACGCCGCCGCAACAAAATCAAAACCGGGGATCCGAGTACACGATATCATGTTAATCATACACATTTAATTGTTTACCCAATTATTGCATGATTGCAATGCCAGTGTTGTGCTTATGGCCATGTAAAACGTGTGCAAAAGCTTTTCAGGCTCATCTACATCTACATCTGAACAATACCTCGCTAGGACGAGTGGCAGAGGGTGGTGTGTCACTAGCCATTCTACCTGTATTCCCTCAATTTCCCCCCGCATCTGGCACCCCGCGATCCAACCAGAAACCGCGAGGAGAGGTGGTAAGCTGATGTAGGTTCGGATGCATGAATGAGATGATTTTTGTAATTGTATGGCGGATGACCGACTGCGACGGCTTTGGGTAGATTGTGTAGATGCAGATGGCGATTTGTGAGGAATTACAACAGGAAGTAACATTGGATGAACAAAGTTTATGTTTCAGAGAAATCACTAGGAAACCAACGGAGGGAGGCATGCACACACATTTTTTCAGAGACGCACATGGTCTTGTAATCACGCATTGACCGCAATTATCATTAAAAATAGTCCACCTGCCTCAGAGAAAATACGCTGGATTCGCCAAAAATTGTTACGATAAGATGACGAGTGCGTCCTTCTAGAGAAATTAGCCTGGGAGCCTCTTGAGAGGAGAAGAGAGACCAAGGGAGACTGAAAAGACTTTGAGGGAGACTTAAAAGAGACGTTCAGAAGTTTAACACAGAAACTAAAGTAATTATCATGGCCCCACATTATTTAGGTAGGTCAGGCCACAAAGAGAAGATAAGGGGGATTAACTCCTGGACAGATATATCGGAAAAATATTAATCCTTGCCTCGGGCTATCAATATTCATAATTTTGGTAATAATAATAAGTCAATGTTGTTACAAGCGGGAACAAGATTCAAGAATGGAGAAGGTGAAATGGACAGAGAAGAAAAGAAATGAGGAAGTACTTGGTATGGTGTGCGAAGAGAGGGGTTTGTTGGGAGCAATCCTATGGAGGCAGGAAAAGTGGTTGAAGGGGGTATTGACCGGCAGTGGGATGTTGAAGACTGTGATAGAGGGTAGAATGTTGGGCAAAAGAGGAAAGGGAAGGAACGGGATAGGGATGTTGGACGGGATGAAGGGAGAAAGAAAGTACTCAGAGATGAAGAGGGACCTGATATAGAGTAGGATGATGGATTTTGTGTTTTGTTAAGAGTAATAAAATATTTGTTTGGTAGTTGTGTCCTTCCAAAAACCTACCTTAACCGGTAGATTACCTTAAAAAAAAAAAAAAAAATATATATATATATATATATATATATATAAACACGGATGTAATGAAAGGACACTCACAATTTGTTATTTGACGTTTCGACCGCTCGGCGGTCGTCTTCAGAACCTGAAGCAGAACTAGGGTCTGTAGACGACAGCCGAGCTGTCGAAACGTCAAATAACGATATAATAAATGTGAAACTCCAATAGCCGTAAACAGTTTACCTTTCTAAACAAAGTGAAAATGAAATTAATTGGCTAGCGCCACAAGTCAAAAAGGGGTAAAGGTAAAAAAGGATAATAAGGTAGGTAAAAGGGGTAAAAGGTAAAAAGGAGAGGATAAGAAAGGTGAATACGAATACGCGTATTTCGGCCACAAAGTAGCCCTCTTCAGCGTACTGAAGGGTAATCGTCACTACAACACAAGTCGAAGTGAGACCTCATCGGCAGTGTGCCTTCCCTGGCAGCGGGGCAGGCAAGGCTCCCGCGGTCGCCATCCCACGAAACCCTTGCAAGGGAAAACCAGCAGCAGCAGGACAGAAGACGCAGGGGAAGAAGACAGAATTAGTTAGAATAGGAACGTGGAATGTTAGGACAATCATAAGGACAGGGAAACTGGAGAATATTAAGTGAGAGATGGAACGGGGAAAAATAGATATTTTAGGTCTATGCGATGTAAGATGGAAGGATCGCGGGGATTAGTGGAGTGATAAGTATAGAATAATATACAGCGGCGGGGACGAGAGCCAATGAGGGGTTGCCATAATATAAAATGAAGAGGTAGGAAGAAGCGTAGTCAACATAGAGCAGGTAACGGATAGATTATTACTTGTAGAGATAAAAGCAGAACCGACGAACTTGGTTATTAATCAGGTATTCATTCCACCCAGCAACCATACGTAGGAAGACGTTCATAGGATGCACAATCAATTAGAGGACATAATCTCGTGTGTTCCTGCAGGGAAACATTTGATAGTGATGGGGGATTGGAATGCGACGGTATGTGAAGGAAGAAATGGTATTGAGGTCGGGGACTACGGTTTAGGCACGAGGAATGATCGCGGGGAGGAAGCAGTTGAGTTCTGCAGGAGACGGGTTAGTCATCACCAAAACTTGGTTCAGACTTCACGAAAGACGCTGGTATACATGGAAAATGCCAGGTGACTACGAATGGTATCAGCTAGATTATATCCTGATGAGACACAGGTTTAGGAACAGTTTGATTAATTCGCACAGCTTCCCGGGAGCGGATGCGGACGCTGACCACAATTTAGTTGTAATGAAATGAAGCGTCCGTTTCAAAAAGATAATGCAGGGGCGGCGGGTTAGAAAATTGAATGTAGAAGTATTACAAGGTTTGAAAAGGAAGGAGTACCAAAAGGCTGCAAAGGAAATCATGGATGATGGTAAAGAGCTAACTACTATCGAAGAAAAATAGGAAAGTATCAAGAAAGGCTGCGTAAATTCCTCTCGAGTCCTCAACCGAGTTATATCGTCCATATCGGCCGACGTTTTGCTGTCCGACTCGGTCGTCGTCTTCAGGGCTTCTGAATGCCGTTTGTCTTTTTCAGTATATATATGGTTTCCCCCCAATCAGGTGTCATTTGATTGGTCCGTATCAGGGCGCCTTCCCTTTGGCCTCCCGTCGTTCCTGGTTTCACCCATTACTCTTAAGGATCGGTTTCCACGTGTTGCTCAGGTAAGATCCCGAGTCCCTGTTAAAATTATGTTTTTGGAGGCGGATCTCGATGGCCTCCTTAGTGAGCCGGTCCCAGCGTCCGTTGGATCGGCATATAATTTTGCTCCCCTCCCACCTTATCTTATGGTCCTTAGTAGAGCAATGTTCCGCCACTGCTTATTTCTCCAGTTGCCCCAGTCTGAGATGTCTCTGATGTTCTTTCAGCCTTTTTTCGATCGTGCGGCTCGTCTCACCCACGTAGACTTCACCGCACTCACAGGGGATCTAGTACACTCCTGGGGTCTTCAGCCCATTGGGGTCCTTAGCTTTGACCAGCTGTGCTCTGAACTTATTTGGTGGTTTGTAGATTGTCCCGATGTCAAATCTCCTTGATATCCGAGAAATTTTCTTGGAGATTGTCGAGACGTATGGCAGAAGAGCCCTGGTGGTGGGTTTGTCATCGGGTGTTTGTTTACACGTTTCTCCAAGGACCTTTTAAGGGCCACGGATATTTCACGGTCTTTGTAGCCATTCTGCAGGAAAGTCTTCTTTAGGTGCCTTATTTCCCCCGGAAAACTTTCTTCGTCGGAAATCGGTTTAGCCCGATGAATAGGGGAAGACTACACGGCACTCCGTTGCGAAGGATGATGGTGGCTGTTGCTGTACAAATACAGGTCGGTGTGAGTGGGTTTGAGGTCGACCCCGTGGCCCAGACTTCCATCTTCCTTCCTCCGTATCAGTATGTCAAGGAAAGGGAGCTTGCCATTGCTCGCCTTTTCCATGGTAAACCGGATGCTCGGGTGTTGGTGGTTCATGTGGTCGAAGAAGGCGTCCAGTGTCCATTCCGTGAGGCAAGATTATGAACGTGTCGTCCAAGTAACGGTAAAATCACTTCGGCTGATGAGGGGCTAATTCTAGTGCCCGCTCTTCAAAATCTTCCATGAAAAAGTTCGCGATAGCTGGCGACAGTGGGGACCCCATGGCCACCCCATCCGCTTGCTCGTAGAACTTCCCGTCAAACTGGAAGTATGTTGATGTCAGGACGTGGTGAAAAAATTTCACCGTGTTGCTGTCAAACTTGCTCTCCAGCAGGTTCAAAGTTTCGGTGAGCGGGACTCGAGTAAACGAGGACACTACGTCGAAACTGACCAAGATGTCAGTAGCCTGCAGTTTGATGTCTTGGACATCAAACTGCAGGCTACCGACGTCTTGGTCAGGCCGAAACCTAGGCCGTAAAAAATTTTATGTTGAAAAGCAGAGTGTCTTCATTCATCATGAAGAATTTCCACCATGTGAAGCCTGCAACCGTGTCGTTCAACACCACTCTCTTGTTGTTTCATTATATTTTCCCAAAAAACGGTCTTATAAGACCTAAATTCTTTAAAGGCTGGTAGCATATTTTTTCAATGTGTGTACTACATAACAAGTGCAATGTCACCGTTACGTCTGTGTATTTATTCTGTTCTGAAATGATTAGTTCGATCCTTTCACCCAATTAATAATATATTTTTCGTTACCCTTTCATTTGTTCCAAAATTTCAGGGTATAACATATTCTTGTATTCTTTCAAGAAGGAAATGCACGTTCCTACGGATATGTTTTTAAATCTGGACCGGTTTCGATGCAAGGAGCGCGCCATCAACAGGCGTGATAATGATACCTTGTATGGAGACCGGTCGAGAAATTAAAAATAATATCATTTGCCTTTGCCTTGCCCATGCATTTCTTTCTTCAAAAGTAATGAGGATGTTCCATCCGTCTCCCCAATATCATTGACTCATATTATGATATCTAATTCTAACCCCCATTCTTTACTCCACACTACAATCTGAAGTAAATCGTCTGAGAGTATCACGCAACCGGCCGTTCTTCGTATTTCTGTGTGATTAATTGTATTTCGACGAAATATAGTACACCTAAGCACATGTCAACCATTCGCAGGGATTAAATAGATTCGGATATTAAACTAGTGTTGTGATTAAAGTCTTTCCATTCCGATGGCCCGGGTTTGTTTCACGACTGTGGAGCACATGCCTTTGGTGGAGAAGACAATCCTGGCTGTGGAGACTCGAAACTACAGTTGTCTCCACGATTAAACCCCACTTACTCGGAGGAGATATGTCATGTCAATAAAATTAAAGAGGTTAAGTGTACCAAAGTATGTTTAGGCTTTTTTCCAGGAACAATAGGGACAAGAGTAATAGTAATCGACCACGCTAGGGGGGAGAAGTAATTTTATTTTTACGATTCTTAGTAGCCTGCTACGTTGTCAATATTTCTAGCCTTTTTAGTATTTCTTTTCTAGTCTTAGCTATTGTCCTAGTTACCAACAGCACCTCTCAAATGTTTACAGAAGTATCTCTGACTTACTAGGGGCAGTCAAGTGAAAACGGAGCACCCAACATAACACACTGCCCGCTACCAGCTAAAAACTAGCTTTTAAGAATCGATACTGCAAACGCTGATCCATGACAACTGCACAGTGGCAACTCACAGGCTCAAGCAGTTTTTTGGTTATGCCCTTCATGGTGCTCCGACTGGTTGGCGTAGCGGCGGTTCGCTTCTCTTATACCGTCCCTCATCGGTACTAAGATACTTAACTATGTATTGCGTGTCCACATAATTTGTATTATCTTATATATATATATATATATATATATATATATATATATATTTATTTATTTATTTGTTTATTTATTTTTTTAAGGTAATCTACCGGTTAAGGTAGGTTTTTGGATAGACACAACTACCAAACAAACATTTTATTACTCCTAACAAAACACAAAATCCATCCTCCTACTCTATATCAGGTCCCTATTCATCTCTGAGTACTTTCTTCCTCCCTTCTTCCCGTCCAACATCCCTATCCTGTTCCTTCCTTTTCCTCGTTTGCCTGACATTCTCCCCTCAATTACAGTCTTCAACATCCCGCTGCCGGTCAATACCCCCTTCAACCACTTTTCCTGCCTCCATAGGATTTCTCCCAACAAACACCTCTCTACGCCCACCATACCAAGTACTTCCTCGTTTGTTTTCTTCTCTGTCCATTTCACCTTCTCCATTCTTCTCCACACCCACATTTCAAAAGCCTACAGTCTACGTCTATCCTCCTGCTTCAATGACCACGTGTCCGCGCCGTACATAGCTACGCTCCATATCAAAGTTTTTACGAGTCTTTTCTTAACATCCTTACTCAACGTCCCCGTCATCAACTCCCTCCTCCTTGTGAAAGCCTCTTTGCCTAGCGCAATTCTTATGCTTACGTCCCTACTACTTTGACCGTGATGGTCCAAAACTCTACCGAGATACGTAAACTGTTCTACCTGCTCTAGTTTTTGCCCTCCTATTTAAATGTTTAGCTAGCCTTTTTCTTTATAGAAAATTGCATAACCTTTGGTTAATTAATATTGATTCTCATCCCATACCTGTCGCACTGAATTTCCAATGCTCTCAGCAATGCTTGCAGCCCCTTGGCTGACTGACAAACTAAGGCTTGGTCATCAGCAAACCTAACTGATTCCACGAATTCCCCGCCCATTTTAATTCCTATCTCCAGTTCTTCCCATGCCTCTTTAATCATTTCCTCTGCATGCAGGTTGAACAGCCGCGGAGTTAATGGGCAACCCTGCCATACACCTCTTCCTAAAACGGCCCACCCAGACTCCCCGTTCCCCACCCGCACCTGTGCAGTCTGAGATATGTACAGGTTGCGAATTGATATATATATATATATATATATACATATATATATATATATATATATATATATATATATATATATATATATATATATATATATATTATTATTTCTTTTATATAGGATTATTTCTATATCTTCAGAGGAAGACGGATTGTTTCCGTCGAAATATCAAGAATATACGTGTGAGTGTTCCTTTTTTTGTGTTTCTATATTGTGTGTTACCGTGTATTGTACTATTCGGCACTTCCGTGTTACGTCTACGAAAGCATATATATATATATATATATATATATATATATATATATATATATATATATATATATATATATATATATATATATATATATATATATATTTATATATATATAACTTGGACAGCAACAAACAATATAATAACACATTGGAAGATCAGTCACACCTTATTTCTTGAAAATTTCGAAGGAATTCTGCTCTGTCTTCATCGGAAGAAATAGAAATAATGACTGCTGGAATAACAGAGCTGAGGGGTGCGACAGAAAGGGAAGTGGGCCAGGGGAAGGGGAAAACGGGTGGCGGAGGAGGGGTGAGAGGAATGGTTTAGGGATAGGCTAGAGGGGAACGGAGATAGGGAAGGAGTGAGAGGGAGGAGGTGGAATTGACACATAATCGGAAAAGAAAACAAACGGCTCACCACAACTATTGCAACATCCGAGACCAAGGTTTCAACTTGCAAAGCCGTAATCAAGACCCTGCAAATCGAAACAAAGGCCACGCACCCAAAAATTCATGCGGAAGAACAAAGTAGTCACCTATCTGATATCCATCGCTTCCACCAAGTGACAATTCAGAGCATTATCATTGGTGAACGACATTGAGACCCGGATTCTGATAGGTCATACAGAGCCAAATGAATGTCTTTTCAAGAGTTTTTAATTCTATAGGGTTATCGGATGTGGGAAGGGGCGCTAGGATGGAGACATTGTAGCTCTGGTTGAAGAGGGTTTTATAATAGGAAGCATGTTTAGGGATGGGGAGACCCGCGGACGGGGAGGAGGGATTGTACTAGGCGCGGTGGTTGCTAAACCTAAGGTAAAGGGGTGTGAAACATTGGCCTATGTAAAAGGCCGGGCAGAGTTTACAGGTAAGAAGAAAAACAACATTCTTGAAAGTACAGGAGGATTGGGGGAAGGGCGGGAGAGATTTAAAAGGTGGGATAAAGAGGGGTGGAGTGGTGAAAAAAGGGCTGGTTTTACATCCTCCTCGATGACATGGAGTGGGTATGGCTCTGGGGGTGCGAGGGAATTTTGAGAGCGGCTTAGGGGATTTGAGGATATCTGCTAGGTTGGCGGGACGATTGAAGGTGACAGAGGGGCATTTGGGAAGAGGTTTGGAGGAAGTGTTGTGATTTTTGAGCATGGGGAACAGGTGTTTGAGGATGAATTTGGGGCAAATGAATGCCTGGGAAGTAGGTAGTACAAATTGAGAGAGGGTGGGAGTCTGTGGTTGAGGCAGGCTCGTGGGTGTAGGAATGTTTGAGTATTTTTTATGGAGGAGAGAATCAGGGTATCCTCGTTGGAGGAAGGAGTGGTGAAGGTTGTTGAGGTATTTTTTAAGGGATTCGGGATGGTTGCAAATACGGTGACCGCGGATAGAGAGGGTGTAAGGGAGGGAGCACTTGGTATGGGAGGGGGGCAACTGCTGTAATGAAGATATTGCTGCTTATTAGTAGGTTTAGTGTGGACGGAGGTAAAGAATTTGTTATTGCTGAAGGAAATATTGACATCGAGGAAGGTGATCTGAGAGAATGAAATGGTCGAGGTGAAAGGCAGAGATAAGGAATCATTGAGTTGGGAGATGAAGGAATTGAGGGAATCTATACTATGTGGCCTGAGTAGAAAGATGTCATCAATATATCGGAGCCACAGGAGGGGTTGCAGAGGATAGTTTGAAAGGAAATTCTCTTCCAAAACACCGAGGTGGAGGTTTGCATATGAAGGGCTGAATCTGCTACCCATGGCACAGCCCTTTATTTAGAGGTAATGGTTCTTGTTGAAAGAAAAGGAGTTGCGGGTGAGAATGAAATTAAAAAGATCAATGAGAAATTTGGTGCTGGGGATGTGAGGGGGACGGCCGTTTGGAGAGGAAGAGGCGTAAGGAAGATAGGCCTTCTTGGTGAGGAATGGATGTGTATAAGGAGGTGACATCGATTGTAGCCATAGTAATTTGGGTGTCAGGAGGGAGTGAAGTTGAGTGGAGAAATCTGAGGAAGTGGTAGGTACCTTTTATAAAGGAGGGTAGGGAATGAACTAAAGGATGGAGGTAGTAGTCCACGAAGGCGGAAATTCTTTCAGTCGAAGAGCTACGAGAGGAGACTATAGAACGGCCTGGGTTATTGGGTTGGTGGATCTTGGGAAGGATGTAAAAGTGCGGGGTGTGTGGTTGGAAAGGGGAAAGGAGGGATATGTCCATGGGATAGATTCTCCTTAGATAGATTCTCCTTAGGGCCGTTATCTCGGAGGAACGCAATTATTTCTTTTTGGAATGCGTGGTTAGGGTCAGCAGGAATATATTGATAGGAAGAAGTGTCGGAGAGTAATCCGTCACATTCTTGCAGGTAGTCTGCAGTGTTAAGGACTACCACTGTCGAACCTTTGACGGCAGAAGTGATGACTAGTTTGGGGTTGCGTATGAGGTTTTTTTAACTCAGCTACTTGGGCCGAGGAGAGATTAGGTTTCGGGTATAGACATTTAAGGAAAGTAAGACTAGATGTTACTGACAGGAGAAGATTGATAAAGATTTCTACCGGGTGATTTGGAGGAAGCGGTTGAGGTTCAAGGAGGGAAGGCGGCCGGAACTTAGTGAGGCCGCTGTGTGTGTGTGCGGGGAATTCAAAGGTGGCGGGTTGCATCACCCAGAAAGGTCCCAATCCAAGATTTCTGGCAAAAATTATCACTTCTGCGAGGATTGTCACGTGATTACCCTTGGGGGTGGGGGAGAATAAGAGGCTTTTTCCCAGAAGTGAGGTTTGATGCTAGTTCAGCGTAGTGCTAGAAAGGTTCAGCACGTGTTCGGCAGCATCTATTTTTTGGCCAACCGGCGGGGAAAGTGCGGATTGAGAAGAGTTTTATTGGTGGAAACGGCTCGGCAAAATTCGTGGTGTTGGTGGGGAAGGTAAGGGGAGGTGGTAGGAGGTGGCAAATAGACGCAAATCCGGTTTGTGTAGGTAAAGGGATGGGGGAGGATGGCTAGGTTTGACAAGTTGGAGGGCTAAGGCAAAGTCTTGGCGGAAGTAAGAAATGCACAGATTGGAGAAATTATTTAGGGCTTTCCTGGGTCCGAACTCAAGGGAGTTCATATAAATGTATACATATATATATATATATATATATATATATATATATATATATATATATATATATATATATAAGTATATATATTTTTAGGTAATCTACCGGTCAAGGTAGGTTTTTGGATGGACGTAATTACTAATTAAATAATTTGTGACCCCTAGCAAAACACAACATCCTACTCTACATCAGGTCCCTCTTCAGATCTGAATAGATTCTTCCTCCCTTCATCCCGTCTAACATCCCTATCCTGTTCCTTCCCTTTCCTCTTTTGCCCAACATTCTTCCCTTAATTACAGTCTTCAACATCCCGCTGCCGGTCAACACCCCCTTCAAACACTTTTCCTGCCTCCATAGGATTTCTCCCAAGAAACCCCTCTCTTCGCCAACCATACCAAGTACTTCCTCATTTGTTTTCTTCTCTGTCCATTTCACCTTCTCCATTCTTCTCCATACCCACATTTCAAAAGCTTCCTGTCTACGTCTATCCTCCTGCTTCAATGACCACATTTCCGCGCCGTGCATAGCTACGCTCCAAATTATAGTTTTTATGAGTCTTTTTTTAACATCTTTACTCAACGTCCCCGTGATTAACTCCTTCCTCCTTGTAAAAGCCTCTTTGCCTAGCGCATTTCTTCTCCCTACGTCCCTACTACTTTGACTGTTTTGGTCCAAAACACTACCGAGATACGTAAACTGATCTACCTGCTCTAGTTTTTGCCCTCCTTTTTTTAATGTTTAGCTTAGCGTTTTTCTTTCTAGAAAATCGCATTACCTATATTTTACTAATATTGATTCTATTCCCATACCCGTCGCACTGAATTTACAATTCACTAAGCTGTGCTTACAGCCCTTTGGTTGACTGACAAACTAAAGCTTGTTCATCTGTGAACCTAAATGATTTTACGAATTTCCCGCCGACTTTCATTCCCACCTCCAGCTCTTCCCATGCCTCTTTAACCATTTACTCTGCATACAGGTTGAACAGCAACGGTGATAATGGGCAACCCTGCCTTACACCTCTTCCTAACACTGCCCATCCGGACTTCCCGTTCCCCAGCCGCACCTGAGCAGTCTGAGACATGTACAGATTGCGGATTAGCCTCCTTTCCCTCCAATCTATTCCTATTTTCTGCAGAATACTCATTAGTTTTTTCCAATCCACTCTATTAAACGCTTTTTCGAAATCTATGAAACAGGCAAATACCTCGTGGTTGTATTCGATATTCCTCTCAATTAATAATCTCATTACTGCGATGGCATCACGCGTGCCTCTCCCCTTCATAAATTCAAGCTGATCATCCCTAAAGTAATCATTTGCCCTATTCTGTATCCTTTTGTTAAAGATTCTGAGAAAATAGGGGAGGGGATATAAATAAATAAATATATATATATGTATATATATACATATATATATATGTATATATATGCATATATATGTATATATATATACATATATATATATATATATGTATATATGTATATATATATACATATACATACATATATACATATATATATATATATATATATATATATATATATATATATATATATATATATATATATATATGTATAGTATAGTATAGCCATGCTTTGTCCCTGGGTTAATACTTATTGTGGCGAGCCGATTATTGGGGGATTTTGATTACAAGCATTCTGGTCTCTTTATGTTCTTGGAAGAAATGAACATGTAAACCTGTCAGTCTTGGAGTCCATCTCTCTAATCTTATATTCGTGATTCCTCCGCCCGTAATATGTTGGGGTTCGTATTATGTTCTTGATGTCATCGGAGAAGGACCCATCTTATATGTTTTTAATAAGTTTAATCTATATTGTAAACGCCGGTGTGCAAGGGAATCCCTGGCTAAATTTTCTTGCAAAGCAGTTGCGCAACTGCGTTGGTCATAACAATTTTTGACAAATCTAGCCCCCCTCCGCTGAATTCGATCTAATTATGGAATGAAATTTATCTCTTTCAGATCCCATATACTGGCAGGATACTGTAGGTTGGGCCTGACTAGGGCAGGAAAACATCCTTCCTTCACTTTTTCTTCACATTTACATACCTGTTGGTCTCTTTTTTAAAATTCCAATTTTTTATTAGCACGACCGCATGTTTCTCGTATGTGCTTTCCCCAGGACAGATCGTGAGTACTTGTTTTACCCTAGTATATAAAGGAATTTACCCTCGCGATTTGTTTTTGCTTCACTTTGTAACTAAATGGGGGGGTGTTACTTTTTTCCCTAAAATGTATTACTACGGATCTTTTCTAATTTAATTCCAATAGCCATGCATCGCACCAAGTCTGGATTTCATTTAGATCGTCAGCTAACGTGACTGTCATCACGACTTCGAATGTCCCCATAAATCACCGCATCGTCAGCAAAAAGACGGAGCCTGCTATGAACCACGGTGCTGAGGTCATTAATGTAAATAAGAAACAAGAGGGTGGCCTATGACATTTCCCTGCGGTACACCCGACGTGACCTGAACAGTATCGGGTGATACACCATCCTGGACGACTGTTTGAAAATATTTTCTTAAGAATTGTCTAATCCAGCATATAATACTCCCGTGTATTCCATACGTTTCCAGCTTCGCGAGTAACTTGTAAAGAGGGACTTTATGAAAAGCTTTTTTAAAATCTCGGAATATCGCCTCAACCTGAATATTACTTTCACCGGAATGCATTATATCATGAACAAATAGTGCGAGTTGCGTTTCGCAGGATCTACCTTTACGGAGCCCGTGTTGGTTATTAATCAATAAATCTTGGCCATCGAGGTACCTCATTTTTGAACTAACATTGATGTGCTCAAAAATCTTACAGGAGATGGAGGTGAGCGATATTAGCCTATAATTACTGGGGTCCTCCCGGTCTCCGTTTTTAAAAATCGGTGTAACAAAAGCTATCTTCCAGCCGATTGGAACGCTTTCTTCTGCTAATGATTTCTTAAATATTATATCAAGATAAGGGACAATTTCAGACGATATTTCTTTATGCACGCGAGCCGGTATCTCATCAGGTCCCGGAGATTTGTTGGGGTCGATATTTTTAAAGACTAACTCTATTCCGCGGGTGGAAAAGTCGATTGAATGCATTGGCTGTAGAAATGTTTTAGGAAGGTTCTCTGGTATATTCTGGGAGAATTTGTTGAAAACACTGTTGAAGAATGAGTTTAATATGTTGGCTTTATCTAAACTACTTTTTACTTTATCCCCTTTTGGTTTTTAAATGAGGTTATGGTGGACTTCTTACTCTGCACTTCTCTGGCGTAGGACCGAAACATCTTTGGGTTATCGTTTAAATGTTCGCATAATTTTTACCTTTTGAATTCTGCTAGCGCCTTCCGGAAAACCTGCTTGGCAGTGGACCTAAATGCTTTGTAATTCAGAATGGTTGTGACGATTTTATCGTGGTCGGAATAGCAAGAAATAATGAGCTCTACGGCTTTTCAGTTAAATAAGAATGGGGAGAAAAACTCCAATGGCCGTAATATTTAGTTGCAACTCTCTCGTGAGACCAACTGTTGTGTTGGTTTAACGGAAATCACGTCAGGGACCAACCACGCCTCTACCTCTCTACCAGAATACCCTCTTTGGTGGTTTACGGGAAATTAATCCGCGTCAGGGACCAACACACAGCCACACGCAGACTATCCTGACAGAAATCCTTCACGAGGCTGTGAGACCCTGTTAAAGAATTTCAGATGGAGATTGAATCCTTCACGAGGCTGTGGAGAAGACCCCGTTAAAGATTCCAGGATATTCTCAAGCACACACTTTTTGAATGGTACAGACCAATCACACACACACACACTCAAAAGGGCCCAACTTCTGGTAGAATCTGAAGACAGGTAAAGAGCGGAACCGAGGAAATGCGTCGAACGCGCGTGTTTCGGCCACAAAGTGGCCCTCTTCATTAAACCGAAGGGAAAACACCTCCAACACAAGGTTGAAAGTAAACTACCGGAGACAAACGTCAAATATATATCGTAACTGTGGGATTTAGGGGACCAATCGAATTAGTGGGAAGATGGAAAAAGGAGGAGTACTTTAAACGTATTGGTGAAGAGGAAGGAGGAGGGGAGGGAGGAAGGGGGGGGACAGAAAACAAAGGACTGAGTGGAACGGGAAGGAGTAATTAGTGAAGGAGAAGGGAAGGGGGTGGGGGGAAAGTGAAAGGTATCCGAGTAACGGACTATGAAGGGGAAAAGGGAAGGGTTGAGCTTAGTACAACGGAAATTTGTTTAAAAACTGGAGAAGTCACTTCAAAAGGGAATCAAATGGAGGGAATGGAATTGGCCCTTTATCGTTATTAAAAACAACATTTTTGAATTTGTTTATAAAAATGCTTTCATATGCGTCCAGATGGTGGTTGGTAGTCTGTTTGATCACTTTCAGTTCCTTTTCTGATGTTTGATGGTCTTCCTTGAGTAAATGTAGGGCAACACTCGATTTATCCGATCTGTAATGGGCCATACTAGTATGTTCTTTGAATCTAGTTTTGATATTCCTCCGCGCCTGGCCGATGCTAGTTGAATCGCAAGAGGAGCAATTTCTTTTGTAAATGCCGGACTTATTTGAGGCGTCGATTTTGTCCTTTGTATTACCTAGTAGATGTTTTAGTTTGTTGCTGCTGCTAAATGATATATTAGTGTCGACGGTTTTTGAAAATCTTTCCAAGCCCTTTTGTTCATTGTGGGTGGAACGGCAGTTTGATATACCGAGGGGTTTTATATTGTGTGAGGGTGGTTGTGTTTTGAACTAGTTTTTTATGTTTGTGCTTTTTTACTAGGCTGTCAATAACCGACTCTTAAAAGCCATTTTTAATAGCAATAAGTTTGATGTTTCTTAATTCTTTGAAATAGTTGTTTCTATTCGATGGAATATTTATTAATCTGTGTACAAGAGCATGGAAGGAGCCCAGTTTGTGAGTGTTGTGTAAAAAGGAATCATGATGTATGTAGTTGTGGTATGTGTTGGTTTTCGATACACGTATGATAATTTAATATTTCTTGTTGATAGCAGATCAAGGAATGGAAGTTGATTATTATTTTCTAATTCGTATGTGAATTTAATCGATGGGAATAAACTGTTTAAGTCATTGATAAACTGCTCTATGTTATATATAATGGCGTCGAAAATTGCAAAGATATCATCCACGTATCTGACAAAAACGGAATGCGTAAGGTATAATTTACATAGACTACCTTGAAAAGGGAAAATCTATCTATGAGCGACTATTACATTGAGTTCTTGGTGCTTTTGAAGGAGTAAATCGCAAAAACGACCGCACATGAAAAAGAAAAACAATCATCTTTCATCAAGACAATGCACCGCAGTGCCACAAGTCAATGAAAACAATGGCCCAATTGAACGAGTTGGGCTTCAATCAGCTTCCCCACCCACCGTGCCTATATCTCCAGATCTAGCCCCCAGCTAGACTACTGGCTGTCTGAAGTGACCTCAAAAAGATGCTTCAGGGAAAAAGATTCGGCTCGAAGTCATCGCTGCAACTGAAGCTTATTTTGAGGACAAGAAAGACAAATCGTTTTACAAGCATGATATCGAAAAGGTAGAAAAGCGTTTGAATGATTGTATAGCTCTTGAAGATGTTGATGAAGAGAAATGAAATTTGCGAAGCGAATGTTGCTTTCTTATTTAGTCCCGGAACTTATTGAACGATGGGTTACTTAATAAAGATACTCTTTACGTATGAAATGTTATAAGCGCGCCTACGAACTCGGCTATTGGTTGTTTGTAGTCGCGCGGCGCATCATTGTGCCGCCGGCCAATATGCATCTTCTCGTATGAGAGAGAGAGAGAGCGGTGGATGTGAGCTTCGGGGGTGTGTGGTCGCGTTCCAGTCAATGCCCGCGTTTCTGATAGTCGCCCAAGGATAACTGAGGGAGGTGATAGCGTGCGATTCATCAATCAGCCGATGATAATCACGGCCCCCGATATCCCACCCTACCCCATTCCCGCGATTGGGCCTACAATCTGGTTCGGCTTCCATTTCGGAGCAATTAAGTTGAACGGCAATTGGGTCGCGGATTTTAGCAACAAATCGAGTCGTGGCTCTCGATAATGCTCTTGAACCCCAAGCCCTCTCCTCCCCACTCCGCAAAACTGGGGGCGGGGGAAGGGGGATTGTGGTTGAGGGACTCTTTTCTGGCTCGCCAGTTATTATTGCTTTTTTCATGGGAACACTCTGTGTATGTTATTCTGTCGTTTTTTCGATCGTTCCCACATACGAGGGTCATCCGGAAAGTAGTACCCGTTCGTGAAATAAAGACACAAAAGTAAATATTAACAAACATAAAAAAATTTATTTGAAAGTGGATACTTTAAACTACTTCTCAACATAATCTCCAAGCAAATTAAGGCATTTGTCATAACGTGTGACAAGTTTCTGTATTCCTGCTGCATAGTCCTTCGCCGCCAGCTCATTGAGATACGCGAGGGACCCATCTTGCACAAATTTTTGCATAATGCAGATGGTGTTTAACAATTTCATGAACAATTGTTCGAGAAACATTGGGAAAATGCTCACAGATGTCATCAATTGTGACGCGCCGATCGTTCCTCACGAATTCGTCAACTGAGCTCACCAGTTGGTCTGTAATGACAGACGGTCTCTCCGAACGCTCATCGTCGTGTGTGTTCCCCCTCCCCATGTTGAAGTTGCGACACCACCGCCGAACAGACGACTCGTCCATTACATTGTCTCCATACACCTCCTTTAATTGGCGATGAATATCACATGGGCGAACGTTTCTTGCATTGAGGAATTTAATCACTGCCCTCACTTCACAACTGGCGGCGTTCTCAATTTTTTTAAACATTGTAAACAATCACAGAAACAACACAGGCAATGCTAGCGTCACGCAACTTGGCTCAGAGAAGGCAGACAAGCCACTGAAGCTATCTGACCTCGTCCAGCGGCTACTCGCGTCGTCAGCACTTCATGCGGCACGAACGGGTACTACTTTCCGGATGACCCTCGTATTATACCTTTCATTTAAAAAAATTAATCTTTATTAAATTTTTATGGAAGTTTTTTTGGCATAATTGGACAAAGTTTATGAGCGATTTTTGTCGCTTTTTGTAATTTAAAAAAATCGAAATACAGGATGGCCTTAGTACTTAGCGGAAGAATTTTTTTATAGAGCTCAAAGATCATTATATCCGTGTTCATTGCCATCATTCAGGTTAATTCAGGGTTCGTGTTGGTTCTTTTATGAGATGAGAACTGGTAAACTTCCGTAAGCCCTTCTCGGCCCTACACTAAAACCCCCTATCAACTCTCACCTTTACAATAAAGTATTTTTTAAGCCTAATGTAACTACATTCTCAACCATCGTTTCTCTTTTATACTCCGTAGATCTTTTTGATGTTTTAGCATTACATAGGTCGACAGTCAGCCTCAATTTTCCGAAAAAGCAACGTGGTTGACGACGAATGCCAGCCCTGCCAGCCGTGGTTTACAGAGCAGGTTCACAATGAACAGCCTCGGAGGTCGAAGACTGATATTTATGAATAACTGTTCTAAGCACTCGGTGTAAATATTATTTGCCATGGACTCCTGCCGTCCAAAGAGCATAATATTTTCCTGGTCACTCTTCTAAATGGACTTCAATTAGGTTCAAACCAAAAGCCTGTGCCTCACATTTCTTTGCTATAGGTTCCACACTGTTTTTCAAGTAGTCAATGCCAATAATGAAAATAAACGATAGATACTTTTGTATTTTGTTGTCATTATTTGAGGTTTTATGGTGAAATATATTTTTGCACCTGTCTTTCTTCATTGGTTATTGTTATTTTGGTATTAAAATTCTTAGATTGCTGGAAGAAATCATAAGGAGGCAGGAAATATGGATGCAGAGCGTTTTGATGGGCAAAGGGATGTTGAAGACTCTGATAGTGGGGGGGGGGGAAGGATGTTAGGCAAGCGAGGAGGAGGCAGGAGTTGGATATAGGGATAATGGACGATGTGAAGGAAGTAAACGGAATTGACGAGAAGCTGGGTGTACCTTCGGACATCTGGGAGTGTTTTGATTGGAGAGGCTAAGAAATATAGGAGTTCTCAGTCTGTGTCTATACACAACCTTGCCTTACCTGTCGACTACCTAATAATAATAGCCTAATAATAGTTAAGGTACTGAGTAATATTAATCTGAATAATATTCGTATTTGTATTTGTTGGGAAATTGCGAACTTTGTTTCGTTGTCACCTAAGGGGTGATGTATCCTCAGGAAGAAAATGACAGGCATTTCATGATAAAGAAATTAATCGCCAAATAACGTTAATTTATTGATATTTCTGTCTCAAACGGTTCTAAAATATTTATTTTTTGCCCTAATTAAATAAGAGTTGCACACATGATTTTAAATAATTAAATAAGAGTCATATGTGGGGACAAATTGATTCATAAAACGTTTTTCACGAATTTAGACCTTTTTATGATGAAAATGTGAAACGCTTAATTTCATTCCCCAATATTCTTTTTCGATTAGCTAAACAGGAGGATATGAAACTACTGCGATGGTCTTATGCTGATAAAGTACTTTAATTCATATTAAATTTTGCAAACCACGTCTGAGGTTTTCCTGAGAGTTTCCTCCATGATACTTAGGTATGGATTTTCCTTAAATCTTCCCCAATGCGAAAGCCTTGCTGTCGTAGTTCAAACCTTTCCTAATAATCCCGATCGGGTGGCCTGTAAGTCGAGTGGTTCTATTTGCACGCGCTTCGAGATTGTTGTGGAACAATAACCCTCAGTCCTCACCGGATATGATATCAGTCCATTGCTAATTCAATGGAGATAGTTTCGTTCGCCGTGAAAAGCTGTAATGCGCATTTTTATTGTGAATCTCGGGACTTCCTTTCTTTACGATTGAAAACTGCGAATCGCAGACTAATATCCAGTTTCCGAATTTGAGAGGACAAAATCCGAATCTGCTTATACTTAATGAGTAGAAGACTTTGAACATTTTAATTGTGAATTTGACCTGAAGTATAATTCTCCTAAATATTCTATTACTGCTTACTGGCGGATAGATAAATGTATCTCCTCTAAACATATATGAACTTAAAAAAATTGACCGTAGGATAATTATATGCTATAGGTTGCCTAGAAATTTGTTCCTGGGCTTAAGCTACTATACATGCGTTTCCATGACATGTTATTTCATTCAGTTTTTAAACTGAATTGATTAATGAAATAATCGACCCGAACTCACATTTTGTGACGCATAAAAAAGGAATGAGTTTACCATTAGAAGTCATTTATAAAATAAATTCGTTCTTTTTTATATTTTCTGAGAAAAAAATCAACTTGTTAGGACCCACACACGAAATATATAGACATAATGTAGTCTAGTTTGGCTTGGGCAAATAAACATCACTATTTTTTTCATATAGTCTGTTTTATGTCTAGTTGTTACGGGGAAAATGCTGTTCTCAATGGAAACAATAGAAATCCGAAAAAATGGAATTTATCTACGAATCGGGATCAAATTGATGATTTTTGCGTTCTAAATGGCCTTCCTTATTTCGCGCTTCAAAATAGGCCATTGTTTTAATTGGTTCGCTGTAGCTTTTTTCGAGTTTTCTATCCAAGTATTGATGCTGTCGAAGGAAAATATTTATGAAGACATTGGGCATACATGTGTAATTCGTATGTAAAATTCTCTGCTTGTTTGTTCATCTAAAAATAAGTAAATAAAAATTTCAAGGGAATAATATTTGGATAATAATATTTGATTTTCAATTGATATCCTTCTTTTTAACTTGTAACCAATTTTTCATGCTGCATCATGGTGAATAGAGCGGAGCACTCGAATAAACGTGGCAACAGCGCGAACGCCATTCTCGCCGGAAGAACGAATTGCTGGGAGGAAGTGGAGCATCGAAATATTCATTTCGCGCCTCTCGTTTTCTTTTCTTTTGTTTGGTTTCTCCGTCGTCCACGTCGCAAATCCTTCTCCTTCGGTTGCCAATCCCTTCATCCGCGTCGACAGGTGTTCGCTCGCGTTTCCTGCCGAGCGCCTTCCGCACACGAGGAAAGAAATGGACGACGCCTTCCGCCGAACGCCAAACCGCGTGTTGGATTAAGATCGTGCGAGAGGAGAAATGTATGCAGCCGTCCTTATCGGAAAAAAGTTATCATAAATGTCAATCTAGCTAATTTAGAAAGGCATAACTTAGGAGAAATCATGACTTAATGCATTGAAAACACTCAATCTCATTATTCGCCCACTTTTTATGGAAGCGAATTGATTGCTATGGCGTATAGTTTTTTACTTTGATTGCCGATATTTTTTTATATTCATACATTTTATAATTAATAGGAATAGATCATTTCCAGGATTGACAATTCACGAATGGGATTGCATCGACTGTGTAACGTGCGTACGATATTGACGAGACATTTTTTGCATAACATTCAGGTAAGAGCGATTGAGAAAATTGTTTTTCAACGCCAATGTCTAGGATATCCGAACGGAAAACGATTAGATCATCGATGTTCTTTTATATGTTTGGTACTTTCTCTGTTCCAAATATCCGAAATACGATACTAAACAAACGGGCGACAGTTTCGATAATGCATGAAATCGCCGTTATATTGTCAATAGAGCTCGATGTGAATGCGACTTGCATGTGTGTAACTAAGAATAAGTTTTGCGTGAATACATACTCCTCTTTCTGTGTGCGCTTCATTGTTTTTTTTGCTTTGCCTCTAAACGCATTCTATTCTACGGTTGTGTCCTTCAACACCCCGCCGTACGCCCTTTCGGAAGCTTGCGGTTTATTATGTAGATGTAGATAACACTATATCCATATATGTGATCGATAATTAACGCAACTTCGAAATTTTTGAATAGATGTTTGGCGAAGTGTGATTGCTTGAGGCCACAGTTCTGAAACAGCGTTTGTGTTACTTCGCCCGTGTTCTTAATGATCTCTCCGTTTGGCCTATATATATATATATATATATATAGCACTACAGTCCCCGCAAGTTAACTTATAAACACCACTTTTGAACAATTGAATATACTGACCGTTTATTTCCGTAATATACTTCGCCATTTTACAATAACCCAATTATATAATAGTACTATAACAAGAAAGATATCATGCGATGACTGAACAATAACTTGCCAATACAACCTTGGTAATATCTTTGGAACCGAATGGTTTGGAAGTTGGTTATCTAGGTAAATATTTGATGTAAAACCATCGAATCTAATTATCAGATGAGCTGATTACTCTCTGGATTCACATCCGTTTTATACACGCTGAACCCTACTGCTGAAGTACTCAGTGCCGTGAAGTCGTTCCAACGATAGACCAAATATAAGCAAACCCCTTCAAAACTTTTCCTTGTATGAGGAAGGCTTGGAAATATTTTTCTACCGTTCCTACTTTCAAATGTCGGGAAACACATGGTTTAAGTTACTTCAAGATGCCGGAAACAATGAAAACTTAAGAAACGATTCTTTATAACGGAGACAAGAGGAGGGTTACCGAGCCTTCGCAAATGCCATCTTGTCACGACCCTCCGGCGCCCCCCCTGCCGCCCCCTTGCTTCTTTTTGCCCCCTAAGACCAGAGCACCGCCCCACGGGGTGGCCACTGGGAACCACAATGGGGACCAATGGTCTACATAAATCTAGCTAAACGAGTTTATCAAAAATGAAACAGGCTTGTACATCGGCAATGAAATTCATGAATGTTTCTTCATATTCTAAAAGAGCCAACTTAATGAGATCGAGAGCAATTATGTAAGTATAGGAAGGAATTAATATGGAGTAAAATGGTCAAAGTGGTAAGAACATAAGGAGAAAAAGAGCGGTAGAAAAAGAGGTTTTCACGTGGGGAAGGGAATTGATTGCAGGGATTTAAAAAAAACTGGTTGGAAGTTTGTTATGAAGCGTGGTGGCTTACGGCGGAGAAACATGGTCATTAAATCTGGAAAATATGCATGGGTTGGAGGCTTTTGAAATGTTGCTCTGGAGAAGGATGGGAAAGGTTAAATGGACGAAAAGGAAAACAAGCGAGGAAGTGATGGGAGGGGATCGAGATGGTGCGGGGGCTAACGTACTTGCTTCCCCCCCATAGGGCCCGGTTTCAAATCCCGGCGGTGATGAATATTTTTCACAGGTATCTCGATCCCTGATTGAGGTGCTTTGTGGAGGGCACTTCCGTCGGATGGGACGTTAAGCTGCGGACCCCTTGGAGCCTTTCGTTATTAGAGCAGGCTAATGCCGACGCCGGGTTTCTCTCCACCCTTCATTCTTTCCTGTCCATCCCCTATGGCGCAAATGACCTCAGATGTCGGTCGCCTCCCCTAAATACTACTACTACTAAGTGATGGGAATGATGAGAGCAGAGGAGGGGGGATAGGTGGGAGAACTTTTCTCCACAGTCGATATGCTAAAGAAATAAAGGCATGAAAGATGACTGACGAGGATTGCGGACTCGTATATATTTATTTTATGTAGGTGATACTCCATACAATCGTTTTCAGTGAATTTGTGAAAATGGAGGAAATTGGTCATCGTTATGTGATACAATATTTTCATTTGAAGGGCCTCAGCCCAACCAATATACAACTGAACTGGATTCTACTCTGGGTGAGTCTGCTCCCTCGTTTACAACAGTATAATTTTGGATAGCAGAGTTTAAACGATGTCGCACGAGCCGTCAAGACGAGCATCGCATTGGTTGAGCAAATGAGGCGACGACTCCAGAAACGGTGTACCAAATCCACAAAGTGATACTGGATGATCGTCGACTGAAAGTGCGCGAGCTAGCAGACATGGTAGGCATTTCAAAAAGTGCGGTACATCGCATATTAGCTGAAAATTTGGACATGAGAAAGCTGAGTGCAAGATGGGTGCCGCGTATGCTCCCACTCGAGAAAAAACAGTGTCGTGAAGGTGTTTTAAATGAGTGTTTAGCAAAGTTTCACAGCAAAAAAGCAGAATTTTTGCAGCGTTTCAAGACAATGGATGAAGCATGGGTCCATTACTTCACGCCCGAGACAAAAGAACAATAAAAATAATGAATTCAGAAGGGAGAACCAGCCCCAAAGGAGGCGAGGACCGTTTCATCTGCAGGCAAGGTCATGGCACCGGGCTTTTGGGAAGTGCTTGGGATGATTTTCATTGACTATCTGGAAAAAGGGAAAACTATCAATGGCGAGTATTATGCGAACTTATTGCAATGTTTGAGCAAAGAAATCAAGCAAAAGCGGCCGCATTCGGCTAAGAAGAAAGTTTTGTTTCATCAGGACAATGCATCAGCTCACAAATCCATTATTGCAATGGCCGAAATTCATGAATTAAATTTTGAATTGCTACTTGAAGCACTCTATTTGCCAAATGTAGCCCCCTCGGATTATTTTCTGTTCGCAAACCTGGAAAAATGGGTCGGTGGTCAAACATTTTCCAATCGCGAAGAAGTGATGTCGGTAGTTAATGGCTATTTTGAGGAGAAAGACAGTTATTATTATAAAAAGGGTATAGAATTTTCGAACATCGCTGGGAAAAGTATGAAGAGCTGAAAGGAGATTTTGTTGAAAAATAAAAACGTTGTATCCAATATGTGTTTTCTTTGTTTGGTCGGGTAATTTTGGGATGGCCCTCGTATGTAGATGTATTGGTGTTGCCCTCCTAATTTGCGCTTTTGAAGTTCATATCTGGGTGTTTTTTCGGAAAAACACTGCACTTCCCCATTCTATCCCATCGGCAGAATTCTTACGTATTCATCCGCATTTGAATTCGTCCCGTGCTCCTTTCTCCCTCATCCTGCGCAGTGCTTCCTCTTTTGTTCCCCTCCGTCGTCCTGGGGAAGTCGGGTCGACTCGAGACATGCTCATTACACGCATAGCTCTCCCATCGCCCATTGAGTTCAGACGCTCCTCTCGGCTCTATCTCTTCTCGTGAACATTTTTCCTTATTCTTTCTATCCGACCGTTTGATCTTCTCATTCGGCCCAAAGCGTTCGCTTTGCCCCCTAACTCCTCGTTCCTCCTTGCTGCTGTCTACTACTGCATCCTTACTCGCTTTCAAGCGAAAAGACACTCCGCATGTACGTATGCTTTGAGAAGACCATGTATTGCTTTGTCGTGCTTAATTTCTATTAAAACGTGGATCGGAAATTTCTCATTGCTTAATAAACAACTAGACTTGTCAATATTGCGTTTAAGGTTGCCCTCCTCCCATTTTTCCTTCCCAACACATTGAAAAATAATATCCTCCACTTATTCCAACATTTGATTTATGATATATTTTGTATGCTCATATTTAATGCCTCCAAATTTTCACCGAAGAGATTTATTTGGTGTTGGTTTTCATCTGTGCTATTTAATCGTTTTTTTAAATAAGTTAAATAGCGTCCTATTTGAAAATAATTATTCACTCTCCCCTCTAGTGTTCTTAAATCCAGAAAATACTGCTCTTTTGGTCAGCATCTAGGTTATGGTGTCGTTGGAGTCTATGTACTCATGCAAACCAATGGCGATTTATTAAAATACCTATACAGGCATTCATATCTGCGAAAATGAAAATAAAAACAAACAATAAACAGCTTTCATTGATTAACCACAGCTATTTATTCGCTACACATTGCTGTTATCTGTAATTCTGTGAAGTTAGGTATTTTGAGTGGTAACAAATGTAAAAAAATTACGTAAACTTGAAGGCACTAAACGATAAAAAACTTTTATATTTTAAAAGAATCAGAAAACAAAGTTTGAGAGTATTGTCTCATTAAATAGTAGCAGTTTTTTTGTAGTTGCAATTCTAAAAGCAGTTTGATTGCTTGGTTTAGCAATCAAACTGTTTTAGCAATTTGGAAGGGTGAACTAGGTATTTCAAAACTTACTTCTTTTTAATGCAACAATTTCAGAGCGTAAAAATCATTCGCCTTGACTGGGACTCGAACCCAGATCCCTCAATATCCGGTCGAGTGCTTTAGCCACTTAAGCTACCGAGGCGTCCTCTTAAACTCTGAAATTTTGGGGCTTTTAAAGGAACTAGATGTTATGACGAAATACCGTACATACAATGTCACATGCATTCGTAGTCGTGCGCGAGGCGCCACTGTCCACGAGGTTAAAAGCCAACTTTAAACACGTATGGTGTTTTCCCTTTGACAAATTCCAAAGAAACTGCGGGAGATGCCGCAGTTGCGGCATCTCCCGCAGTTTCTTTGGAATTTGTCAAAGGGAAAACACCATACGTGTTTAAAGTTGGCTTTTAACCTCGTGGACAGTGGCGCCTCGCGCACGACTACGAATGCATGTGACATTGTATGTACGGTATTTCGTCATAACATCTAGTTCCTTTAAAAGCCCCAAAATTTCAGAGTTTAAGAGGACGCCTCGGTAGCTTAAGTGGCTAAAGCACTCGACCGGATATTGAGGGATCTGGGTTCGAGTCCCAGTCAAGGCGAATGATTTTTACGCTCTGAAATTGTTGCATTAAAATGCACATTAGCGGATGACTCCGTTAAAAGTTACTGTTGCGGCATCTCCCGCAGTTTCTTTGGAACTTACTTCTTTTATTGAATTCTTTGATTGAACATTGTTATGACCAATGCAGTAGCGTAACTAATTTGCTAGAAAATTTAGGCCGGGATTCCCTTAAACACCGGCATTTACAATATAGATTAAACTTATTAAAAACATTTAAACATTGGTCTTTTCCCGATGACATCAAGAGCATAATACGAACCCCAACGTATGACGGGCGGAGGGATCACGAATATAAAATTAGAGAGATTGACTGCAAGACTGATAGGTTTAAAATGTCATTGTAGTCGAAATCCACCAGGAGTTAGTATAAGTATTACAATAAGTATTAACCTACAAGGTAGGGACTGCGCAAGGTTTTATATATATATGTATATATATATATATATATATATATATATATATATATTTTTTTTTTTGCAGGTTCCCCCCTCCTTCCCCCTTCCATTTGCAAAATTCTAACCCCCTCGTCCCTTACCCTTTCCACCTGGTGCTGCACCCCTTGCCACACACCTTTTTGGTGGCTCGCAGGGTTTAGATGTAGAAGTGAAGACAGGGAAATAGAGTAAACAACGGCCCTTTAAGCTCTTAGGGTTCTCTGATAGAGGATTGCGGGTATAAGATCACATATTTTAATGTAAAAGGCGCGATCTCGTATTTGGAAAGATAACCATTACATCGGCCTTCTTCTTACATTCATCTAGTCTCGCATTCGTGGAGAAGTATTTTAAACTGAGATATCGTAGATATTTTAATTGAGTAAAAACATTTCTATATTTTAATTATTTAACATATTTGATACAAATTTTAGCTATATTTAATTTTTAATGTTGAATTACTTACGTGATTCCACTACTTTCCGCAAACCCTAGTGGTGGCTTGCGGAGTACCATGTAGGGGAAAGTATATTTAAAATTCCTAAAAATGTATTACTGTAGAAGTATAAGTGTAATGTATAACTTTAAGTATCTGGACTAACTATGTTAAATAAAATGTCAATAAGCCGTGAAAGGTTTTCTGCGCCACTGTGAAAGCAAAAAAATAACTTTAACGACTTAAGGAAATGTTATTAAATACGAGTATAGTCACTCCAAAAAGAGGCCGTAAGGAGCTCAATTCATCTTTTCCAGTATGGAATTTTTGAACATTGCTGGGGAAAGTGCAGAGAGCTGAAAAGAGATTATGTTGACAAAAAATAGTTTTTTTGGAGAAAAACTGTATTTATTGTTTTTTATTTTTTCTTTGTTGGGTGGGGTACTTCTGGGATTGCCATCGTAAGCCATTGTGCCTCGGAGTAGGTGCATTCTGTCTAGATCTTCGTTGCCATAGAACTCTCTTCGTTTGGTCCTTTCCCCTTCCTCTCCTTTTAAGAATGGCAACCTCGATAAAGAGGCCCACCTCTACGCGCGCGGGATCGTTTTCGATGGCGCGCCCTGATTGTTCTTTGCATTCAAGGCCTTCGCCCTTGTTTTTCTTTCCCGTGCCTCCGTTCCCCACGGCGCGTAGCGTATTTGCTCAAGGGATTCCTAGAGGAAGGAAGTTCGTTTGCGTAGGAGGGGGTGAGGTTGAGAATAAAACGTGAATGAAAGGGTTTGGCGGATTGGGAGTAGGGGGGAGGGTGATGAAGTGATAACCCCCCCTCCTAGACTTCAGTCTTGCCGCCGAAGATCTAGGATCGGTGGAATCGCCCTGCATCTACAAAATACCCGCGAGACGGGCAAGGAGGACGTGTGAAGATGTAGGTGTAGATATTTTTTCAAACTTTCCCTGTACGAAAGATTTCCACCAATTTACGCCTGAAACTGTATCTTGAATTGAAGAAGGGATTTTTTTAGTATACTGTCGGATGTCAGGTTGTATTTTTTAGGAGAGGCAAACTTAAGTATCTTCGTGCAATTTCATAGTTTAGACCCATCCAAAACATACGAAGGCTGAATCAAATGAAAATCTTAAAACTTAAATATTTGTTGCCTCGCAATTTCTTAAATACTAAAGCCTCGCACTCATGAAATTTTATTTTGTAGAATTATTGGCGGACAATTGAAGTATTTCAACGCTTTGAAAGTTCACGGATACCCCTAGAAAAACAATAATAGATCTGCAACTATAGAATTAAAGATAAATCGCTGTTTCTCTATGTTGCATGTTTAAAGTGGAGCGGCCATGTTTGCCCTATTGTTGCGCCGTATTGTTACGCCCTGGTGTCATGCTGCCAGTTGTTGGCCGGTCATTAAACCATGGCTATTACTCAAGGGAAACCGAACTTGGCACTATAAATTACATACATAGGGCACATAGCATTAAATGCATCACTATCGACAACTTCAGTGTGCTAAACTTATGCATTTGTGGTTACCACTGCAGTCAAAGTGTCTCTGGCATAAAGAGAAAAGTAGAAATATCGTTGGTGCTTTTGCTAAACATCTACCTCTATAAAAATGACCCGCAAACTTCCCAAAAGGTGTGTGGCAGAGGGTGTAAGCACCAAAAGGACTTGGTGTAACATTCCCTCCTGTGTTCTTGAGGGCGGAGACCATGGTATGTTGCACATCCATGTGATAGGGGAATTTTGCCTTCTTGCATTTCAATTCTAATTTGCACGGAATTGGATAAATGTTTACTACATTCTAAGGGGTATGTTTATGTATTTTATAGTATATGTATTTTCAGCGTGTATGTTAAAAAGATTTTTGCGTCAATGTACACGTCACTATGAGTGTAGTTTTGAATAAATAAGTTGATTTTGCATGTGGTTTTCTTCTCTTTTACGGATGGCGATCTAACCCCCCCGCCACACGCCCTTTGGGCTGCTTGCGGAGTATTATGTAGGTAAGATGTAAATGAAAGGAATGGATAAAGTAAAAGGGAAAGGAGGTATGCATAAGAAAAAGGTTAAGAAAAGGAAAAGATTTAATTATAACATAAAAAAAACGTGCGAATCCCTTGGTATACCAACGGGAAACCTATTTCCAAACAAGCGTTGATTTCACCCGCTGTAAAAGTTCTTTTGTGTGCAAAAAATGAGCGTAATGGATTCCCACTCCGAGGGGTCGGGTTCAAATATAGTAGGTGAGAGGATTTTTCAGGGGTATCTCAATCCTTACTCAGGGTGCTACGTGGAGAGCACTTCAAGTGAAGTACGCCATCCGTCGGATGGGACGTCTGTGTGATCCCTTGGCGGCTTTCGTTATAAGGGGAGGCTAGTGCCGACGCCGGGTTTCTCTCCACTCTTCTCCCCATTACCTGAATATCCTACCACTAACTGAATCATCCACCAAAGGGCACGAATGACCTCAGCCGTCGGTCGTCTTTCCTGTTTTTGTAATTTTTAGCGGCAGTCTGCCGGTTTGATGTAGGTTCTTAATGGACCAGAAGAGCTCCTGCACGCTTCTCTCGTCTATGACTACATAGTTCAACCACGCCTATAGCTGGACAAAATGCCCCAATACTACGCAGATCATGTATAAACCATTTTTCAGCTTCACATAATTTCTAACCCGTTTCATGTCGTCGAACGACTTGGTGTTTATTTGTTTTAATTTTTCAATATCTCTGTGTGTGGTCTCTATGTTTTGCAGAAAACGTCCTGATGGTAATGTGACGGATTGCCACCATTGCTTTTGCTGTTCAGTTGTGATTGTGCAGTGTTCTCGTTCGTTGACTTTGCCACGACTACACACTGTGGCAGTGGCTTGCAGGGTTTATATAAATAAATAACTGCTGCCTGACTCGAAATACTTGAACTGTGTCGGTGATAAAGAATGTTTTTATGCCTATTTCAAGCCTTTTACTGAGCAATAGTTGATTCCACTTCCTCTATGCCGACGAGCTTCGCGATTAACGTAATTAGCGCTCGCAGTGAAGGTGGAACTTGAGAGGCATTTTTCTCTCTCGATGTTCCGAAATCGTTGATCGTCTTAAGAAATTGCATTTAGAGCACGTTACGTGAAGTCGTAAGAGAGGGGGGAAAATATCAAGATCATGAACCTCGGAGTGGGAGAGAAGGGTAACAGTAAGTCCCCACCTTTGAAGGCAGAATCATGCTTCATGTCGTCAAAAAGAAAGAATCGCTCGAAACCATTCATTGGCAGCAAATTTATGGGCAGACTTATGACAAATTAACTGGTGGAAATTGAAGCGATATCTAGTGCATTGGAGTCCACGCGCAAAATATCCATTTCTAGTGTCTTGTCAAAAGATATAAATGCTTAGTTGGCAAATGGCATATGATAAGATATGAATGCTTAGTTGGCAACTCTACATAGACATAAATACCTCCGTTATCGACGGAAAAGGTCTGTGGCAGGGGGTGCAAGCACCAGGTGGGAAGGCCAAGTGATAAGGGAGGACACGGGAGAAGAAGGGAAAAGGGAAAAATATTTAGTAAAAAGCTATCAAATGATGTGAACATTTCAATGCATGCTGGAGGGATACTCAATTCAAATAATGGGTTAATCCTACTGATAAATTAGTTATTTTTTAGACGAAAAGAAGAAATAAAAAGCAACCACGACCATATTTATACGACAGACCTCCACCGTAACGAGGCATGTCATGCAGATTTGAAAAGTAGAAATTCTACTATCACAGTATTGTCACTCAAGGGCCAATGAATTCGAATGAACTCTGGCTCATGAAGATTGATTCAAAGTCAGCTGCCATTACAAGTTCTGTCGAGTTACTGCGCGTAAAATTTGTTGGGTTTTGAAACCTTTTCAATTCATTACGCACTTGTGAATTACGTTCATGATCTTGTGAGATCGTTTTACCTGTTTGAGTGTGAAGGGAAGTGAAATGACTTAAAGAAGTCTATTGAACTTGGAATTTGTTGATCGAAAATTTTGGATTTTTGTTAAAAACCTTTTGGAATGACGTCGAAGCCAAAATATATCATTTATTGCTCATGGGTATATTAAGGGGGCAACATGATCAATGTCGACGAAGAGGAACTTTTATTTTGATATTATTTCTCAAAGCAACGTGCGGTGGTGTATAACTTATTCATATGTGCATTGGAAGGGGTGTCAGACAAGGATGTTGTCTGTTACCAACTCTCTGCAACACAATTGTATGCAGAAAAGCTTACTGATAAGGCCTTAGAAAAAGCAAAATGCGTTGTTTCGGCAGAGGAAAGAATAATGACATTGAAATGTGCAAGGGAACAAGTAATACTTGCGGAATCAGAAAAAGAGCTGCTTAGATGATGGATAGAACATCTGCATTATATCCCGAAAGCCGCCGCAAGAGGGTGTGGCGTGGGGTGTTGGTCACCACCCAATAAAGACAATAAAATCATAAGCAATGCCAACGTTTTCATTCAAACCTACAGCCAAAAGAAGCGCATATGGTCATGCAAAAATATTTTTAACTTACAAGTATGCAATTACTAGAGTATTTTATGAGTTGAAAAAGAATGAACTGGACGGAATGAACATAAATGTAGGAAAGACTCCAAAGTGTTGTTGATTAGTAGAAACTTTTTTGAACAAGTTAACTCTTTTTGGTGCTTGGAAAGCTTGGGATTGAGGTACTTTACCTGCCGAGTAACTAAGGAAGAATGTTTATAAGAGAAAGAAGGTTTTTTGAAAAAGTTAAACGACTTTTGAGTAGAACTTCAATTGAAATGAGGGAAATATTTCATATTTTAATGTTTCGTCTGTAAGGTGTTGTCCCATTGTGTGTGAGTAGACACCATGTGAAATTGCAAATCGTTCCACTCAGCATTTTGCTCTAGGCAGTCGTTTGAATCAGTTGTGTTGCGTATGTTGCTAGGAATTGAAAAAGTAGATCATCGTGCAGTGATCAAATTCTTCGTAAAAGAAGGTTGGAGATCGACTGAGATTTTTTGAGTATTATAAATGTGTATGGGGTCTCTTTTCCCTCAATTTCCACGGAGAAGAAATGGGTAGCCGAGTTTATACGTGGTCGTGAAAACCTCCAAAATGATCCATGTGAAGGGAAGAAGGTATTTGGTTGAGTGACTATCTTGGAAAAGGCAAAGCAATAAATGGGGAGAACTATTATAACCTTACTGGACGCAAAAAACCGTTAAAGTAGACCCGGCTTGCGGGAGAAAAAAAACTTTTTTATATGGACGGGTCGCCTGCCCACTGAAGTGTCCTGGCGATGGGAAAATTGAGGGAATGACACTATGAAGTGCTGAAACATCCACCCTATTCTCTGGATTTGGACTCTTTGGGGTTCCATCTCTTCTAAAAACTCAAAAATGTCTTCTTTTTGTCCACGTTTCTGGTCCAATAAAAAAATGTAATGCCTGCAGACGAGAACATTGCAGAACTTCCGGAAGAACCCTACAGAAACGGGATTGACGTCACTGGATAAAATGTACTGTTATTATTAAAGTCAATTATGATGAAAAATAAAACTTTTTTGAAAATGTAAATTGTCCTTTTTATCATCGGGCCGACACTGTTTCAAATCACTCTCCTAATACGCCGAAATAGCTTGCTGAGACAAGTAGTCACGCAGGAAAATATCAAAAGGAGGACGATTGGAATGCTATTTGGGATAATAAATAGAAGTTTGCGGTAAATGAGGGAGGGCCGAGTGGGATGGAAGACACCCAGTCTGAAATTTGTCGTAAGACGGTCCCACTTACGATGGAGAAAATTTTGAGCTTACGCGTGAGACGGCAGCAGGTGGGGAAAGCAGGGTTGGAGGTGGGGGCTTTGGACACTTGGGCACAAGGCAGGAATGGAAGGATATTTCAAATCCTGTTTCAGGAACGTTTTTAATATTTTCAGAACCATTTAATGACTCGGTTTTTCCAAGCATTTGCTGGGCGGAATGCATGTATCTTATTTTATTCCTCACAAATTTTGAATATTTCTGAAAAAGATAGAAAATAGGATTTTCAAGAATGGTGGAAGATTTTGAACTGTGCAAGAATATTTATGGAACAAGGTGTTCAATGAAATTCCGCAGCCGAACCCATCACCACATTGCTGGTTGTTGATGGGTTCGGCTCGACCCCTTCTCCTCAACCGCACCCCACTTCCCCCTTCCCCTCAATCGAGGAATTGACCCGAGAGTTGACCTTCGTTTTGCCCTATGCCATGCATTCATTTTCCTAACTCTTCCCTTACCCATCTCTTCTTTCCCCGCCAAACCTCTCTTCTCCTCCCACGGATAAGATATAAATTATACACACACCACTGAGTGTAAAACGATGTACTTTTGATAATTATGCGAAATCGCCGAAACTGATCATGTGTTTTAATGAAGTGTGGAAAATGAAAAAAAACGGGTGTTGCAATGCAAAAATTTCAACCGTCTCGGCATCTCTCGAAGTTTCTTTAAATTCATCGAAAATGTTGTTATTTCATTAATCTGAGAGGCATAAGGAGTTATAATCGAAAAGTAAGAGTAATTAAGTCAAAACATCTTCGGGAATGTTACTTCCAACCGTAGGGCATACTTTATTCATATGTATTTATTTTTTTACGTCCCTTCTAATCCATTTAAATTTTTCAATGGTTTAGTTTGGCCAACACTGGACATTGAGTTCAAAGGGCGTTTTTCTGCCTGGACTTCAATTTCCATGGCATCCTCATTTCGCCTCTATTCTGTCGTTATTTGCGAAGTAATCTTCTAGAAATAATCTTTCCTCGTCCGCATCTCATATTCATTGTTTTTCTTACCACAACGCGAGGAGACCGGGGAAATTCCGTCCTTCAAAGTGCATTTTAACAACTGATTCCTATTCACTGAGTCCTGTTGTACCCCATATCCTACATAGTTGTCCTTTGGGCATCCATGTGAAGTCTTCCCTTCTATTATGTTTCTTACTAATCCTTTGTGCCTCGAAGTTTGTCCAATGCAATTATAGATTTTGTTTTTGCAGTAGACTTCTCCACATGGTCCTCTTACCCCTTCTGCTCCTCTCTATATAATTCCTCGTTCCTCTTACTTTGTTTGCCCATTTAATCTTCAGAATTCTTTTCTTCAGCACCGTGCTTCAGAGGCTCCTGCGCCGGTGGTTCACTTCTCCAAACTTCCATATCTCTTTGTTGTCTCAGGCGTAACTTTATTGAATTTGTATAACAAATTGAAATGAAATAAAATTTACTTTGTAATTCCACACACTTTATTTAAAAAACACGACCCAGGTGTCGACGTTGAACGCCATCATCAGGTGGTCCTCATCCTCGCCCTATGTGGCTACGTCTTTGTGGAGGCGTCCCATTCCTGTTACCAGTCCTTGGGACTACGAAGACGTTTTTTGTTCTTCTGCGTTGTCTCTTGGCGGCTTTATTACTTCAGAGAAGTCTTCTTAGCACTTACTTGGCTTCTTCCCTGGCAGAAGTGATGTAGGGGTGTCCAGGCTAGCGATGGGTCGTTTGTAACGATCCCATGGTCAGACCTGAGCCTCGGAGATTCTTCAGATAGTAGCAAAGTCCGACTCCGCTGCTTTTCTGAAGAAATCCTGCGCTGCCTTCGGAAGTAGAAAGTCCAGCGGTTCCAAATTCCCATCGCGGTGCATGCTTGAGGCGGGTTCGTAGCGACCCCGCCCCAATATACACCGAAGTGCAGCAGTCTGAACTACCTGGACTCGAGCAAGACTCGTCTTTGGCACTCCAGACCATACCGGTGATGAGTACGTAATTACTGGGAGCACGCACGCCCGGTACAGTCTTCTCTTAGTGTCGCGCTTAGGACTCGCGGGTGAAGAATCGGCCGAAGTCGACTCATTGCCGCAAAGCCCTTGACGCGGGCACGCTCGCACTGGGATTTCCAGGTGAGCTTTCGATCCATCAGCACACCAAGATAAAGGACTTCAGACTCCCACGGAAGGACGACTCCACCCACCGACATTCACTCGTTTGGTGGCGCTCCTCGGCCGGTTTGGAAGACGGTGGCTTTCGTCTTCCCGGCATTGACTTCAATCTGCCATCGACGATACTATTTAATGAGATCATCCATGGCCTCCTGATTTCGCTCGGCAGCAAGTTTCTTCTGCCAAGAGCGGTAGAGTAGCGCCGCGTCGTCTGCATATAGTGACAGGATTCCATGACGCCCATGATCCCTAGGGATGTCATGAGTGTAGATATTAAACAGCATAGGCCCAAAAACTGAGCCCTGAGGCACGCCGGCGTGTATCCGTCGAACCCCAGAGTCCGTCCTGAGCCAGCTATTGATGAATGTCCTGTCCTGCAGGTAGGATCTGATTAGGCGCCAGATTCATGCCGGGAAGCGGAGTCGCTGCATCTTCAACAGAAGGGCTGGGTGCTAGACGCGGTCGAATGCCTTCTTTATGTCAAGGAAGGCACCGGCTAAAGCCATTCTCCTATAGAAGGCGTCCGTGATGAAGTCTGTAGTAGCTGATGGATTGTTGAGTGCCGTTCGCGGAAGCCGAACTGTTCCTCCGGGAGAATTTCTTCTGCCCGTATGAAGTCGCAGATCGGCCCCTTCAGTATTCTTTCGAATATCTTTCCAAAGTCGTCCAGAAGGGAGATGGGCCGGAAGTCTCCGGGACCCAACTCAAGTCTTCTGCGACTTTGGAAGACAGAAGATTTTTGCTCTCCTCCAGGTGGACGGGAAGACGGAAATTCTGAAGCAGCCGTTAAAAACGCTGGCCAGGTGCGCCACTGCCGCCTTCGGAAGTTCCCGGATGACGGTTTTAGAGATGCCGTCAATGCCGGGCGCTTTCCTTGAGTGAAGGTGACGCATAACCTCTTTATTTAATTCTATGTCAGCCCCTCATGAGCTCTCGTCCCCGCCGCTGTATATTATTCTATACTTATCACTCCAGTAATCCCCGCTATCTTTCCATCTCACCTCGCATAGACCTAAAATATCGATATATCCCCTTCCCATCTCTCGCATAAAGTTCTCCAATTTCCCTGTCCTCATCATTGTCCTAACATTCCACGTTCCTATTCTAACTAATGTGATCTTCTTTTCCTGCGTTTTCTGCCCTGCTGCTGCTGGTTTCCCCTTGCAAGTGTTTCGTGGGATGACGACCGCGGAAGCCTTGCCTCCCCCGCTGCCGGGCACGACACGCGGCCGATTGGGCCGAGCCCCGTAGTTGCCAGGACTCAATATCTCTGTATAGTCCATCATGTTAATCTTTGGAATGATAATTGAGGTGGTTTCCCGTTACCTTCCTCAATAGTGTTTTTAACGTGACACCATCACTAGCTGGCCGCCCCACTGGGGTCAGACGCCATTGCAGCCGCCTCACTGTGGAACAGACGCTGCGTGGACTAGCTTTCGTCTGGCTCTTAACCTTCGACCTATCTGGCATGGGTGGACCTACCAGGAGCAATGATAATCACTCCCGTCAGCACAGCTCTAGGGGTCATCGGAACGCACAAGTCCTTCCACCACATCAAGGTTGTAGTCCGGGGAGGGGATATTCGTGTATATGTACCATATAATCATATATGTACCATAAGAACCGTATTATGACAGATTAATCGGTTTTTTTTAAACTTAGGCCCAGCAGTTTGTTTGTGATCAGAGAGTGTGATCTGCCGACGATTAAAGTCAGCAGTTCAAAATTTCTTTTGAAACTCTTGATCTGCGAAGTGTTTAAATCAGTCTCGACTATATATATATATATATATATATATATATATATAAATATATACATATATACATATATATATATCTCCCTCCTTTCACCTTCCCAACCTCACACCCCTCACTTCTACATCCTTCCTAAGATCCACAAACCCAACAACCCAGGCCGCCCGATAGTCTCCTCTCGTAGCTCTCCGACCGAAAGAATTTCCGCCTTCGTGGACCACTTTCTCCAACCTGTAGTTCACTCCCTACCCTCCTTTATAAAAGATACCTACCACTTCCTCAGATTGCTCCACTCAACTTCACTCCCTCCTGATACCCAAATTACTATGGCCAAAATCGATGTCACCTCCTTATACACATCCATTCCTCACCAAGAAGGCCTTTCTTCCCTACGTTACTTCCTCTCCAAACGCCCTTCCCCTCAAATCCCCAGCACCGATTTTCTCATTGATCTTTCCAATTTCATTCTCACCCGCAACTCCTTTTCTTTCAACAAGAACCATTACCTCCATATAAAGGGCGGTGCTATGAGAAGTAGATTCAGCCCTTCATATGCAAACCTCCACCTCGGTGTCCTGGAAGAGAATTTCCTTTCCAATATTCCTCTGCAACCCCTCCTGTGGCTCCGATACATTGTCGACATCTTTCTCCTATGGCCACTCAGCATAGATTCCCTCAATTCCTTCATCTCCCAACTCAATGATTCCTCATCTCTGTCTTTCACTTCGACCATTTCATCCTCTCAGATCACCTTCCTCGATGTCAATATTTCCTTCAGCAATAACAAATTCTTTACCTCCGTCCAAACTAAACCTACTAATAAGCAGCAGTACCTTCATTACAGCAGTTGTCCCCCCTCCCATACCAAGCGCTCCCTCCCTTACTCTCTATCTATTCGCGGTCACCGTATTTGCAACCATCCCGAATCCCTTAAAAAATACCTTAACAACCTTCACCACTCCCTCCTCCAACGAGGATACCCTGATTCTCTCCTCCATAAAAAAATACTTAAACATTCCTACACCCCCAAGCCTGCGTCAACCACAGACTCCCAGCCTCTCTCAATCTGTACTACCTACTTCCCAGGCATTCAGTCTCTCAAATTCATCCTCAAAGACCTATTTCCCATCCTCAAAAATCACAACACTTCCTCCAACCTTCTTCCCAATTGCCCCTCTGTCACCTTCAAACGTCCCGCCAACCTAGCAGATATCCTCAAGTCCACCAGGCCACTCTCAAAATCCCCTCACACCCCCAGAGCCATACCCACTCCATGTAATTGAGCAAGATGACCTGCCCTATTTTCACCACTCCACCCCACTCCATCCCACCATTTAACTCTTCCCGCCCTTCCCCTATTCCTCTTGCCCTTCCAAGAATGTTGTTTATCTTCTTACCTGTAAACTCTGCCCGTCCTTTTACATAGGCCAATGTTCCACACCACTTAACATTAGGATTAATAACCACCGCGCCTCGTGCAATGCCTCCTCCCCGTCCGCGGGTCTCCCCATCCCTAAACATGCTTCCCATCATAATACCCCTTTCAACCAGTGTTACAATGTTTCCGTCCTAGCGTCCCTTCCCACATCCGATAACCCTATAGAATTAAAAACTCTTGAAATGGCATTCATTTACATCTATATGGCCTATCAGCATCCGGGCCTCAATGTCGTTCACTGATGGGAGTGGCCTAAAATTGATACTTTGTGGAAGCAAAGCATATCGGGGGGTGAACACTGTGTTTTTCCGAATGAGTTTTGGTGTACGTGGCCTTTGTTTTGACTTGCGTGGTCTTTATCAATACTTTGTAGGTTGAAACATGAGTCTCGTATTTGCAATAGTTGCGGTGAGCATGTTGTTCTATTTTCCGATTTTGTGTCAATTCCACCCCTTCCTTCTCCCTTTCCTCTCCCCAACCATTCCTTTCACCCCTCCTTCGCCTTCCGTTCTCCCCTTCCCCTGGCCCCCTTCCCTTTCTCTCGCACCCCTCACCTCAACAATTCCATCAGTCATTACTTCTATATCTTCAGAGGAAGACGGATTGTTTCCGTCGAAATATCAAGAAAATACGGGTGAGTGTTCTTTTTTGTTTCCATATTGTGTTACTGTGTATTGTACTATTCGGCTTTTCCGTGCTACGTCTACGAAAGCATATATATATATATATATATATATATATGTATATATATATATATATATATATGTATATATATATATATATATATATATATATATATATATATATATACATATATATATGTACATATATATATATATATATACATAGACTTAGACTGGAGGCTTTTGAAACGTGGGTGTGGAGAAGAATGGAGAAGGTGAAATGGACAGAGATGAAAACAAACGAGGAAGTACTTGGTATGTGGTGGGCGAAGAGAGGGGTTTGTTTGGAAGAATCCTATGGAGGCAGGAAAAGTGGCGGAAGGGGGGAGTGGCCGGTAGCGGGATCTTGAAGACTGTAACTGAGGGGAGAATATTAGGCAAACGAGGAAAGGGAAGGAACAAGATAGGGATGTTGGACGGGATGAAGGGAGGAAGAAAGTACTCAGAGATGAAGAGGGACCTGATGTAGAGTAGGGTGTTGTATTTTGCTAGGAGTCACAAAATTTTATGTAGGATCTTTGTCCATCCAAAAACATACCTTAACCGGTAGATTACCTAATAAAAAATATATATGCATATATATATATATATATATATATATATATACATATATGTGTGTGTGTGTACATGTACATGTGCATGTGCATGAATATGTGTATGTATATGTATATGTAGATATATATGTATATATATATTTATTTATATATATATATATATAACCTGTAGGTTACCTAATAAATAATATATGTGAATTAAGGAAAAAACCCCTTTACTTATCATATTATTATTAGTGTAGGCGGTTTTCAGGGGGTGAATACATACCAGACAAATTTGTACCCGAAGATGACGCTTCCGCGGTCGGACAATATTATTTTGATTCTCTATCGTTCGTGGAAAAAATTACATTTTGGATCTATTTGTTCTACTCTTAATCCGTCTAAATTTATTATCATGATCTCTCCTAACGTAGGACGAATCATTTTCGGCATCACTAATAAAAAGAAGTCATTGTAATGTATGCAAGGGCTTCAATCTGTAATTTAACCTTCGCTCCATTGAGTGGTTCCCAGCCTAGCTGATGTAATATTTTGGATAAGCTGCCAAGTTTATCATGAGAACGTTTTACAAATCTAGCTCCTCTACGCCACACGGGAATCATTTCGGCATTCAATCCAACTTCGTGAGGATTCCATATACTTGCAGCGTATTCTTAATGAGGCCTAACCAGCGAATGATAACATTTCTCTTTGTCTGTTTCATCATATTTATTAGTGCTCTTCTTATAAAACCCTAATTTTTTGTTTTTTTTTTTGTATTTAATTGAGTGAGCACATTCCAATTAGATGTTCCCAATAGGGTTTCGGGCGGGAATTGCTCTATTTACAAAAATTTATGACTGAGCATTTTTAAATTTTGTTTTAATTGGCAATTGTCGGACCAGCGTTATATAGCCTTAAAGACATCTGTTAATGCTGCAGTGTTCTCAGAGTCACACGCGTATAGAATATCATGGTAAACAAGTGCATCATCGGAAAATAAGCGTGTCTTACTAGTGACTACGGAGTGAATGTTGTTATTGATATCAAGATTGATATCTTTCTCGCACTAATCGTGATTGTTCGAAGAGGAGTTGGTGTTGATTTATTCATTCCGTTCACGTGACGGATGTAGGGTTGTGTCAGGAGAGGCAATGAAATGAATCTTTGTATCTTTGTACGGGCTCTTTCCATCCAATGTCTACCTTAAACGGTAGATTATCAATGAGGATACTGTTCGCTAACGTCCAACGGGGGTCGAGTCCATATCGATCCTTCGATATCGACATAAATATCCCAGTTGTCGACCGAAAAGGTGTATGGCAGGGGGCGCATCCATAAGGGGGAGGGATTAGTGCCAGGGGGGGATATGAGAGAGGAAGGGAAAAGGGAAACATATTTAGTAAATATATATCAAATATCGTGTAATTTGTGCACTTGCTGGAGTAAAACTTAATTAAAAACAGGGGTTAATTCGCCTAATACATTGGTTACTTGTAATGCACGAAAAGGGGATGAAAATGAAACACGACCATTTATACGACAGGCCTCCATCAGAAAAAATAGGTCAAGCAGTATTGAAAAGTAAGAAGGGGAAGCTGTACTCTAACATAGACATGCGAGTCATGGTATCTACGCGTAAAACCTTCAGCTTAGATTTCACATCATTGCCCATCACTGCTCCCTAACAGAAAACCTGTTATTAGCACATGATATAATAAAATTGTATGAGTGACCGAAATTACACGTTCTTTCATACTTATGGCCCGGTTTTATGATTCAGTCCTTCAGAGGACGTGAGTTTCGTTCATTCCCTCGCTAGGTTTGAACATCACTCTCCATGTTGTGTGAGCTTTGTGTCTCTCACAATCTTTGAAATAAAAGTAAGTGCTCGGAGACTCCCACGTTGTTTTGGGAGTGACCGGGGGGGACAGAGAGGGTGGGAGGGAGAGGGCTGGAAGGGAAGTAGGGGTGGGGTGGGAGGCTTTTGGTCAAGATCGGCCTAGGCAGAGGAATTGGCGTGAAAATTTAAAAATTAGGTGCGCCGAAATACACGATAGCAGCCTAAAAAGGAGCCCAGCTGGTCCTGAAAACTGCATTTGGAATGCCTGTTCAAAAAAGGAATCCAACAGTGAAGAGAAGTGAGACGGAATCAAAATTCGTGAAATTCACTTAAAATCTGCATTTTTACGCAATCTTGGTATCAGTTTGTTGAAAATGGTCCCTTTTGAGTGTTGAATAATTTAGATTCAAATAATTATGGATATTTGTGTCAATTAAGAAATTGAATTTGATTAACATGCCATTTCTGAAACGCCTGTTTTGTTTACCTGGGATGCTGCATAACAGTTACAATGGTTGCCGTGGATGCTACTGGGAGAAACTGTAACTAAATCAATTAAAATTATTAATGAATTGATACAATCGAGTAAATGTTCATTAGTAGTCGTACGCATGAGTCCCAAATTCTTAGCTAAAAATCTACGAAATTACAATTGCAATGAATATTACTGCTGTTCCCCTCTCCGGATGTTGCCAGGGAACTCCCAGTTGCGTATCATATTGTATCATAGATCGTCGTATCTTGGGTATCATATCGGAATTCATTTGACCATATCGCAAATATATTTGCAAATCGTTTTCTCGTACCATTCAGAAAGGTCGAGCCAGCCTGGTCCACGCGGCGTTCAGTTATTGGACCAGAGAGCTTGAGTTCGATTCCGGGTAGTCGCTCTGGACAGTACTGTCGTATACCAAGCTGTGAGATCATCCCGGAACCAGCTCCTTTTACATGAGATGCCTGAAGTGGCACAGGGAAGAGAACTGATACCCTTTTATTTTACCCTCATCGTAAGTATGAATTTAAATGCCCGATTAAAGCTTTCAAATTGTACAATTTGAGCAATGAATTGGTATTTCGATTGAATATTTGGTTTCATGTTGGAATGATTTTTTCAATTAGTTTCCGTTTTTCTGGGTTCTCAAGCCCGTTCTCAAAGAGCCAAGCGGCATGAATTTCGAACATAAATCCTCTCATTTTTATAAAATGAATACACTGCGAAACATTCTTGTTGCTTTTCAAACTTTTACAAATGTCAAATAATTTCTTTTCTCCTTCATACATTGTGCATCTAACTGCATGCAATTATAACGTAAAATGCTTCACGTACGTTTTCCTAATTCGAATTTCCCCATCCTTTTGCGATTCAAATGATTATCGAGTGAAGTTTGGTATATTTTCCGCCCATGATAGCGGATTGGCCCAGAGGTATTTTTTGAGCATTGTCCACTGACCTCCTCGAGTTTCCGGGTCGTGTAAGAAGTCGAGACCACGAGGGAGAACGAGCGTTCTGTTGCCAGTTGTGGAGAAAGGGGGGTCACTCTTTCCCTTAATACCCTCTCAATCAAGATTCAGCGTTCCCCACTCATCTCGCAGCCCCAATTTCCACGAGTGCCCGTTCGGCTTGGTGAAACTGACTTCATTACGGGAGCGTCGACCTCGACAACGCTTAGCAATTCTGACTTGGCCCGTCAAACTCTTCTTCGTCTCCCCTAAGACGGCGGAGGCCGCCCTCGGGGAAATCGAAAGTAAACAAGGGTGTGGGGGGGCTGAATACCTGGTAGGGATGCTGAACGCGAGAGGGAAGAAATTGCGAAGGAGCCAAGGTCATCAACTCCTCTCGAGTCCACTAATTTCATTGGAATAAATTCCAGCGTGCCTCCTCCATAACTTGACAGCATCTCGTTGGTCTTTCCCGTTTAAAAATACGGGCAGAGTCTAAAAACATTAAGGACTTCCTAGGGTTTTTTTATTCCGCTTCCTTCTCTCCCTTTTAAGGACCCGCAGGATGTAAAGCCCGTTCTTTTAAAAAGTATAATTTCGATGGCATTACTGTACGATCACTAATCAGTCACGGGTTTTTTTCAAGGATGAGCACTTCACCATGGAAAACTAATTTTTTAAAATTTTATTATTGTTACAATACACTTTCCGCTCAAGGTTCATTGCTACATTTAAAAATATACCCCGCGATCTACCAAAAAAGGTGTGTGGCAGTGGGTGCGAGCACCAGGTGGTAAGGGTAAGGGATAAGGGAGAGGAAGGGCGTTTAAATGTTCTGGAAAAGGGAAAAAACACTTTAAAATCCCTGAAACGACATTCATGATGGTGCCCACACATGCCAACCTCAGAAGTTCTGAGAGAGTGAAAAACTTAATTCCAAAGAATATCACCCAACATAGAAGTTCTCAGATAGGCTCAAAAGAAGGGAAAAAACTCCTCTACATCCACATCTACTTTATATTCCGCAAGCCACCGCAAGGGCGTTTGGCGGGGGGTGTTAGGACACCACCCGTAATTTAGAAAAGAAAAAAAACCGCATGCAATAACCACAAATTCATACATCCACAAAAAACATGGCATACATTCATGCAAGAACATTACACCCCACAAACATGCAAACACTCAAACTACCATATAACATACACATGCACCTGAAAATATACCTAACAGCTTTGCAGTGTTTAACTTTGCTCCAACTTGTAAATTCAATGTTTTTAATATTTCTAAAGTGACTTCGGTTTCTTACTATTATGATTTATCATTGTTCCGGGAAAGAATGAGTATTTGTACCTATCTGTCTTGGAATCTATCTCCCTTAGTTTATCTTTGTGGTCTGATCTACCTAAGTAGTGTGGGGCAATAATAATTCCTTCAGTGTCATAGTTAAACTCGTTTGTTCTGAACCTTTCTAAAAGTCTCAGCCTCGCTTGTTCTCTCCGCACTTCAAGTGGTTCCCAGCAAAAATCCCCCAAGAGATCTGTCACACTTGTGTTCTTATCATAACAATTTTTAATGAATCTAGCGGATTTTCTCTGGACTTTATCTAATTCTTTTTGCCAAATTCTCTCCCACGGATCCCAAATACTTGCGGCATATTCCAAATGAGGTCTAACTAGAGCAAAATAACACCCCCCTTTAACTTTTTCATTACATTTCTCCACCACCCGTTTTATGAAGCCAAGTTTCTTTAAAGCTGGTCCCCATATTGTCCTGATATGTGCTCCCCATGAAAGGCGTGGTGTTAGAACAAACCCCAAATATTTAACTTGATTTGCCGTAGTCAATACTGAACCCTCTATTTTGTAGTTTATATCCTGTTCCTCGCTTCCTTTATTCCAAAATTTCAAAACTGCACATTTATCTATAGTAAGTGTTAATCCCCATTTATGCACCATTCTGAGATATTGTCTAAGTCTTTAGAGAGCAGCTCGCGATCTAGTTGGCTCCTTATTTCCCTGTATACCACCATGTCGTCAGAAAATAACCTCAAATTGCTTCCAACGTGTGTGCTTAAGTCATTATTAATGTATATTATGAACAGAAGAGGCCCTATTACACTCCCTTGGGGGACGCCCGAAGTTACATCTCTATCCGTTGAGCACAACCCATCTATGACTACTATTTGTTTGCGATTTGACAAGAAGTCTCTAATCCTATTAATAATTTTCTCATTGATAACATAGTGTTTAAGTTTATGTAAGAGTTTATTGTGTGGCACTTTGTCGAAGGCTTTTTTGAAATCCAGGAATACTGCAACGACTTGTGTGTTGTTTTCTCCCGATCTAAGTATACCGTGAATGAAGAGACCAAGTTGTGTTTCGCAAGATCTGCTTTTCCTAAATCCGTGCTGGTTGTGGATTAGTATTTTCCTACTATAAAGAAATCCCATAATGTTTGTGACAATAATGTTATCAAATAGTTGGACGTTTACCCTGTATTTCCCTAACATAGGACCAGAATGACTTTGGATTTTCCTCAAGATTTTCGCTTAGCATTTAAGATTTAAAAGAGTGTAGTGCTGTGCGCATAATACTTTTCGTCTTACTACGACATTCTTTTAGTTGCTGTTTGGATGTATTCAAATTAACTATACCGTCACTTTTTAAACTATTTTTGACATTTGACTGTTGCTGGTTTTGCCATTTTAATGCCGATCTGACTTCCCCGTTGTACCATCTAGGTTCCTTACTGGCGCATTTGAGTTTGAACGGGATGCCCGTCTTCATTCCTTCGCGTAAAATATTTAAGAAATAATTCCAAGTGTTCTCTGTATTTGGTTGTCAGTGTGTTTGTCTTGTATTCTGGTAATTTTATTTTTAAATATTCTCGTAGTCCGTTAAAATTTGCCGAGTTGTATTGGTATATTTTACGCTTTTCTTTGTTTATTTTGACGAACTTAGATTTTCACTCTACAAGAATAGCCTCTTGGTCACTGATTCCGTCTATTATTTCAATGTTAGTAATGATTTCGGGCATAGAAATCGCAAAGATATCTAGTATGCTTAGACCCCGTGTTGGTGATTTAACAATTCGTTATAAGGAGTGTTGTGTGAATATATGAAGGAGTTCTTGGCATGAATCTCGGTTTATGGCAGATTTTCCTACGCAGTAGTTGTCCCAGCAATTGACGGTAGATTTGCGTCACCAGCGACAATAATAATACTGTTGCTATGTCTGCTGCTGAGAGTGGGTATTGGTTTGTCGAGATTCTGTAGGATATCTGTGTTAGAATCTGGGGGTCTATAAAATTAACACACGAATAGGCTTCTGCCCTGGTAGTCCTTAATGTTGCACCGAACGCTTTCTATGTCATTTTCGTCGGATGCGTATCTTTGGCAATTAAGATTTGACTCTACTGCGATGAATACTCCCCCACCCAACCTATTTTCTGTGTCCCTTCTGTAAATTATAAAACCGTTTGGAAAGAAATCATTGTCTGCTATAACTCCCGTGAGCCAACTTTCCGTTCCAGCTACTATGTCTGCGTTTGTACTGACAAAAATATGTTCAACATTCGATATTTTGTTTCTAACGCTACTGCAGTTTAATGTTATAATTTTAATTAGGTCAATTACTTTTTGTTTGTCGGTTTTATGTACGCTAACAAAACTGTTTTGAGACGATTCGTGGCTAAAAGAGGCCAAAGAATTACATTCGTTCACATTGCTATCTGTTATGTATGTAGATGCACCATTTTTATTAACTTTACACGGGTTAAATGTTGTTTTAACGCAAGTGTTTGTTTGTTCAAATTTTTTAGGGATTTGAGAGGCACAACCTGATCTGAATTGACAAAAAGCGGTGGATTCTACTTTATTTATCCCAATATATGACCTACGCTCTTGCCTGCCATCTATGCTAAACCCGCGAAACGTGTTCGTGTAACCTACGCGCTACCAACTGCGATGCCTCGGCTGTATAATGGACCCCGGAGCGATTAAGGGGCACCCGACACGATGAGAGGACAGGTATCAGATCAAAGAAGTCCGCTCCGATTCCCCGGCAAAATCCCAGCAATCTCTGTTTTAAACCCTCAATGCGGCTCCAAACGAACCTTACGCGGTCTATACGCGGCACAATACTGCATATACTTAATTTAATTGGGACCTTCAACTCTGCCTCGACTCGTTTCACCTCCGAGTGCATCTCCTGAAAGGAGCGCAGGATCTCTTCAGATCCACGTTCCGAGACGTCGTTTGTCCCGCCAAAGTTGAGCCAAAACCACTTATTAAATGGGCCATCACCATGCCAAGACAGGAAATACCATGTAATTGCAAATAATTTTTATGTTGAAACATAAATGCTATCGTGGTGTTAAACATATGCGTGTACTTAAATGAAACTGGCATTGGTAAAAATTTTCAAATGATTTACATACGGAGATGCCTTGGCAGTTACTTTAACTGAGTGGCCATGCCGATGCTCATTGAAAATGCAGGAATTTCACGGTGGTCAAGGCGAATATTAAATACTACTCCGTGAGATTTCAGCAAATGAAAAAAATCAAGTTCAAGCCCGTAGATTGGCCGAAATTATTTAGTGAAGAGCCTTACAATTTCTACCGAAACCTCCAAAACTATCCCCCGGTCTCCCTCCCCCCCAACCCCAAGAGCCTCAAGTGATCTAAGAACATCCCCATTGCACTGTTTACCCCTGTGTAACACTCTTTTCTCGATTCCCGATGCTCTAATTTTTCCTATTAGGTGTTCTATTGCACGCCTTCAACTAATCGCCTCGATCACATTTGTATTCTTTGAAAACATATGATATGATCTCATATCTCAAGGAGGTTGTATTACATGTTATCATTAACTATATGGTCGGAAATCTGTAACTGCACCTCTGTAGGCACTTAAAAATTATAAGTCTCAAAATCTGTAACCACACTCGTAATTTAAATTGGGTTTCGTTGCATTATTACGTAGTGTGCGTGCGTACTTGCAAACACAGAGAGGACTCGTTTCATAAATTATTGGTCAGTGAATGAAACATCTCTCTTGACGAATGGTGTCCTACAATCATTAACACGGTTTGCTCTTTTATGGCTGTCTGGACGCACGATAAGGAGGAGAGGAAAGGAGAGAGGAAAACGTTATTGTACTGAATAACGATGAAAATGAACGAAGAAGCATTCGTGCTAGTGGGTGAATAGAGAAGCATATGGGGGACATTTAAAAGAATTATCAATGTGTACGTAGTCTACCATTTGGGGTAGATTTTGGTAGATAGGGTAGAATGGGGATAGAGATGGTATGGTGGCTAATGTACGGCACAGGCTTCCCAACGCGAGGAACCGGGTTTAAATACTGGCGACAAAAAATATTTTTCAGTGGTATCCCGATCCCTACTTGAGTTGTTTTGTGGAGAGCACACTGAGTACGCCGTCCATCGGATGGGACGTTAAACTGCGGGACCCCTTGGCGCCGTTTGTTAAGAGTAGGCTAGTGCCGACGCTGGGTTTCCCTCCACCCTTCCTCCCTTTCCCATCCATCTCTAATGGCGCAAATGACCTCAGCTGTCGGTCGCCTCCCATGAAAACTGTTACTACTCCTGTGAATGCACATTCCCAAGCGTCATCTCCTCACACATATTAATTTGATTATCCACTCTTAAAAAATATTCACACTAAAGACAGTGCTCAGATGCCCCAATATTCAAAAACAGGATTTCTATATTTAAATGATGCTGCAGGACTGTTAAAAATATGGGCCTATCAATTAAAAAATATGGTATATAGGATATGGACAAAATAGATAAACTGCCAATTCTAATTATCTTCTAGGCGATTGGTGTCCTACCTATTTCTACCTCTAATGGTACGAGGAAAAAACGACATTTTAAATATATTCATTCTACAATAGATCATCTTGATTTCACGTTGTTTATCTGATCTGCCATAGTAAGTCGGGGCCGATACCAATATGCATGTCCTTAACATCCTCGGACAGGTAACCTGCCTCAAATTTACTTGCTGCAAATTTCACCTGTATTTAAGCCCACGGGCAACTAGTTGGTCCCTTCATAATTCTCCCAATAGTGTCTTGACACTGCTTCGTTGTTCATAACTTTTCAGAATTCTAGCTGCTCTAGTGTTGCACTCGATCTAGGTGCAAAATTAAGAGCCTAGTACAAGAGGGATTCCATTCGCTTGCCGCGCGCTCAAGGTGGGGTCTAGCTAACGTGAAAGAACAAAACTACTTGACCCTCTTATTACAATTTCCATGTGATTTACCCAGGACAAATCCTTAGTTATCGTTACACCTAAGTATTTTACAGATTCAGTGTGTGTAATATTATATCCCTCTTCATTGTGTTTTCGGGTGAAATAACCTTCCACCAAAAATTTATCAAAGCAAATTTTCTGAAACTTTATTATAGCTCTCATATCTTGCACCACTTTTGATTGCGATCAGGTCGTTAACTAATGATACTCTTTCTTCATGATATCTGTATTTTCAGCAAATAACCGAAGTTTACTAGAGACCTGTGACCCGATATCATTTAAGCATAACTAAAGCAGAATGGCGGGACACTTCCTTGTGGGAAACCCGATTGGTTGACGCTTCGTTTGTCGGATGATCTTCAGTCTATTACGACCCTTTGCTCTGTTTGGCCTGTTAACAATTCATTCATCCAGTCTACTGCACACTTCTCAATCCTGCGGCATCCCAACTTTTGGTGCAAATTCAGATTAGGGACGTTGTCGAATTCCTCGTAAAAATCTAGAAATATAGCATCGACTTAAAAATTATGTTCTCCTGAGATCAAAAGGAAAGTGTCAGTTTGGGTCTGGAAATATCAATCCTTTATGAAACTTTGTGGGGATTTTGTAAGTAATTTCTGGGAATTGAGATATTTTTTGATTGAAATTAAAATTATGTGCTCTGAAATTTTGTATGAGATGTAGGTGAGAGAGATGGATTGGAGATAGATCGATCGATCTATCGATAGATTTAGATCGATGGCTCCTCTGTGTCATTTTTATAAAATATGGAGATAAGGGAATTACATTAAAATGGTTACGCTCCAACCTTTGGGTAGTGCTTGATCATTTAGGGATTTATTAAATATTATCTCCAAGAAGGAGGAGCTATTTTTGAGTCCATTTTTTGTGTGCACTAGCAGGGATTTGATAAGGATGCGGAGAGGCTATTAGCGAGGATAAGAATACACGAGTTTAACTATTATACACGTGCAAAGGAAATTTTTAGAGCCCCACATTATATTGGCAGATTTGACCTCAAAATTAGATGTGGGCGATAGACCCCAGTGCAGGCAGATACAAATATGCCTGGAAAGGTACATTTCCAGGCTTGAAAAATCCCATCGAGGAATAACTAGAAATAAACAAAATACTCTTAATTTGCCAGTATTTTCCGGAAAAAAATGTGAAAAACTTTCCAAATAAATTTCCGGAACGATGTGTTCCTCCTCACTTCCCTGGACACAAAGCGGCCGTGACCTACGGTCATTCAGCCGTCCTCACCGGGACAGTCTCAGCTCCCTATTCTCTCTCGCTCCAGTTCCAGCCCCTCAAACCCAACCCAAATTGCCCCCCTAATTCCCTGCCCTCATCCGTAAATCCACATTTCTTCACATCCCTTCGTTTCCACTCCCCGTCGTGATAGGAGAGAGTGATGGCAGGAGCCCTCGTCCGCTCTGGTTTCTCTTCTCTCCGATCGTTTCCTCGGACGGAATTGCGTTTGCATTTATCGCCGGCTTATCCACCCCGAAGGAATAGTTTGTGAGCGGAAGGTTGTGCGATGTATCTCCATATCGTGTATGTATGCATGCATATATAAATACACACACACACACAAATATATATATATATATATATACAGGTGTATATATATATATATATATATATATATATACAGGTGTATATATATATATATATATATATATATACAGGTGTATATATATATATATATATATATGTGTGTGTGTGTGTGTGTGTGTGTGCGTGTGTGGGTCGTGGTAGTCCAGTGGGCAGAGCGTTGGACTGCCGACCAGAGGGTCCTGGGTTCGATTCCCGGGCAAGGCACTCTGGGCACCAGCTGCTCCACCCAAAATAAAGAGATTTTTTGGGTTTCAGGTGTTCCTGGGAAACCATAACCGGCACAGGGAAAGGAACTGGACCCCCTACCCTGATGTGTGAATTTTCACACGCCGTATAGGGCTTAGTACTGGGTGATCTCTACCATCACCTACTAAACCGACCTTTCGGGTTGATTACTGTGTTTATGGTTTATGTGTGTGTGTGTATTTACATATGTATACATACATACACGATATGAAGAATATTTATTTATAGTATTATTAGGGTAATCTACCGGTTAAGGTTGGTTTTTGGATGGACATAAATACTAATTAAATAATTTGTGACCCCTAGCAAAACACAACATCCTACTCTACATGAAGTCCCTCTTCAGCTCTGAGTACTTTCTTCCTCCCTTCATCCCGTCCAACATCCCTATCCTGTTCCTTCCCTTTCCTCGTTTACCTAACATACTCCCCTCAATTACAGTCTTCAACATCCCACTGCCGGTCAATACCCCCTTCATCCACTTTTCCTTCTTCCATAGGATTTCTCCCAACAAACCCCTCTCTTCGCCAACCGTACCAAGTACTTCCTTATTTGTTTTCTTCTCTGCCCATTTTTCCTTCTCCATTTTTCTCCACACCCATGTTTCAAAAGCCTACAGTTTACGTCTATCCCCCTGCTTCAATGACCACGTTTCCGCGCCGTACATAGCTACGCTCCATATCAAAGTGTTTACGAGTCTTTTCTTAATATCCTTACTCAACCAATGTCCCTGTCATCAACATCCTCCTTCTTGTGAAAGCCTCTTTTCCTAGCGCAATTCTTCTCCTTATGTCCCTACTACTTGGACCGTGTTGGCCCAAAACACTTCCGAGATACGTAAACAATTCGACCGGCTGTAGTTTTTGCCCTTCTATTTTGAGGTTTAGCTTAGCCTTTTCCTTTCTAGAGAATTCCATTACCTTTGTTTTATTAATTTTGATTCTCATCCCATATCTATCGCACTGAATTTCCAATTCACTCAGCAACGCTTGAAACCCATTGCCTGACTGACAAACTAAAGCTTGGTCATCAGCGAAATTAACTGATTTTACGAATTCCGCACCCACTTTCATTCCTATCTCCAGTTCTTCCCATGCCTCTTTAATCATTTCCTCTGCATACAGGTTGAACAGTAAGGGTGATAATGGGCAACCATGCCTTACACCTCTTCCTAACACTGCCCATCCGGACTCCCCGTTTCCCACCCGCACCTGAGCAGTCTGAGACATATACAGGTTGCGGATTAGCCTCCTTTCCCTCCAATCTATTCCTATTTTCTGCAACATACTCATTACTTTTCCCAATTCACTCTATCAAACGCTTTTTCGAAATCTACAAAACAGGGAAATACCTCCTGTTTGTGTTCTATATTCCTCTCGATTAACGATCTCATTACTGCAATGGCATCACGCGTACCTCTCCCTTCCTTAAACCAAGCGGATCATCCCCTAATTAATTATTTGCCGTACTATCTTTTCTTTTGTTTATCACCCTGAGAACTACTTTAGTTGCGTGGGATATCAAACTTATCGTCCTGTAGTCCTTACATAATGTAGCATTTACGTTTTTCGGAATAGGAACTAAAACTGATCTCACAAAGTCTTCCGGCCAAATTCCTTCCTCATAAATACTACGAATGAGCCCATATAGCCTCTTCCTCCCACGTATGCCTAAACATTGCAATTGTTCCGCGGGATTGTTATCCGCCCCCACGTCCTTATTTAGTTTCATCTCCCTTAATGCCCTTTCTATCTTATCGTCTAGTATGCCTGGACCTAAGCTGTCTTCCTCTGCGCAGAAACATGGTAATTGAAGCAAGAGGATACGCGTAGATTGATGGCTTTTGAAATGTGGGTTTGGAGAAGAATTGAGGAGGTTAAATGGACCTAGAAGAAAGCAAATGAAGTACTTGGAATGGTTGGCGAAGAGAGGGGTTTGTCGGGAGAAATCCTATGGATGCAGGAAAAGTGGATGAATGGGGTATTGACCGGCAGTGGGATGTTGAAGACTGTAATTAAGGGGAGAATGTTAGGCAAACGGGAAATGGGAAGGGTCAGGATAGGCATGTTGGACGGGATGATGGGAAGAAGGAAGTACTCAGAGATGAAAAGGGACTAAATGTTGAGAAGGTGCTCGATTTTGTGTTTTGTTAGGAGTAATAAAATATTTATTTGCTAGTTGTACCCATCTAAAAACCTATCCTAATCGGTTGATTATTAAAAATGTTTTGTATACATGTATATATATATATATATATATATATATATATATATATATATATATATATATATATATATATATAAACATATTATATATATATATATATATTTTTTTTCTTTTTTAATTTGAACGGGGAGGCGAGATAGTGCTAACTATCCCGAATATCCGGAGGCGAAACCACCTTCCTCTGGGGAAAAGAGCTAAATAGTTAATTCCTTTTGTCCCAAAGAGAGTTCTTTAAGAGTTAATTCCTTTTCTCCTAAAAAGCAGGTGGTTTGACCAAGAAATTACGGGAAACGTGTGAATTTCATTTGTGTATGTTTATCTGTGTTTTGTGTTTGCTGGCGCGATCTCGCGTCTCCATTTAAATTATTGTTCACATCCTGGAAAATTTCCTTCAAGAAGTTTACGAATGTTTAGAAGAACGGGATGGCCGTGACCGTAAACTTGATTGGCGCAACGTTGAAAATGAGGTGGGGGACAAACAAGGTTACTAGTAAGGGGTGGGAATGCGATTAACGGGAGTGCTGTTATTCCTTAACACACCCTAGTGGACGAGTGGTTGTAAGTTTGTTTAAATTTTTAGTATTTTTTTAGACTTTTTAGCGTGTGATTCAGGAATACGCGGGTCATTGTTTCATAAACACCCACGTGACCTAGTGTGTGTGATTTCTTCCTGTTACGATAATTCCTCATTATCCGGAGGTAGACGAATATTTGTATCATCTCCCTTATCTTATCCTTCATGGTTTGTCCAGAAAAAAGTAGAATAATTGTTTTCCGCCTACGTGGGCGCCAGCAGTTCGGTGATTTGTGACGGGATTGGTGTTGGGAGGTCTTGGGGAAGCAACGCAACCCGCCTCAGTTGCCTGTGAGCCGTTATAAAATGGTGATCACGCGTAAACCTTTTTTTATAACATCGCACTGAATTTCCAATTCGCTCGGCGAAGCTTTCAAAAGTCGTATATATTCATGCAAAAACTTTCACAACTTACACGCATGCAGAAACATGTATTTTCAACTAACATAAACATGCAATTATGAATATACCTTATGTTTACGCAACTTTTTTTCATTATGATGAACTTCCACGACCTCAAGCCTGAATCTGTTGAACTTATGTATAATCTTCCCTTGACCCTTAAACGGAATATTTTTAATACTTCTACGGTGACTTTGGTTTCTTACTATTATGATTCATCCCCTCTATCATTCCCCCCGCCACAGGCTCCAGCAGACGCCTTCCTCATATACAACGGCCTAATCAATTAGCTTTCCTTTCCTTGATCTTCTATATCAATTGTGTCTTCTCTCCAATCCTTCGTAGCACTTCCTCATACTTTTACTCAATCCTCTCACCTAATTTCTTCCGGCATGGAATGAGAAAAGAAAAAATTGTTTTTGTTCACTAATCGTGATTGCTCACCGACATTCTTATTTCTCAATTGGGAGCCCTGACCCTTTTCTGTGGGCGTTGCGCACTATTTATTGATCGATTTCCTCCTTATGATTGAGCTTGGTCATCAGCAAACTCAAATGGCACCATGAACTCCATTTTGACTTTCATTTGTATCTGAAGTTTCTCTATTGCCACTTTTGCCATTTTATCCGGATTCTCGTTGAAGATCACGGGTGATAACCTTTAGTTCTCCCCATATCTCCCCCCTTCCCATTCCAATGCTCTGAAAAAAGTCAATATTAAAGGAGTCGTTCCCTTTTCTTTGGAGGCCAAGAAAGAAAATAGAAAAATTGCAAAAACGTGTCCTGAAGTCCCGCGAGATGGGACGGAATTTAAGAAACGACTGCAGTCATTCCATTGCTGCGGCTTTCCGCATTCGCACCACCAGATGTCTCCACCAATTGAGGTGGGCAGGTCACGGTCGAGTGGGATGCTGGGAAGGGGGACAGAGGGGGACTGTCGCAAAGGGGTCTCTTTACTTTGAATTCACCCCCCACGGGTCGCGCTCCCACTCGGGGTGCTGCATCTCCTTCTCGGTGTCTCCCTTCGATCCAATCGCCGCTCGCACGCCTGAGAATGAATACATTTGAAAAAGGATTGAAGAGTGCGTGTAGGGTTGGGTCAGCGGACCTTCGCGGCATGGCACCGCCCCTTCAAAGCCCTTTCGATAGTACTTCGCATCGATCTGGTTGAAGTAGGGGATCTAAAAAAGAATTGCTAACCAATGATGCGGAATGCTTAGTATTGTTTAGGCTTGCGAATTATGAAATTGAGTTTAATAGCCAGCTATTGGGTGCAAGTACTTCTTAGGGCATCGGAGAGTCAGTGCGATAGGTCAACATCGAAATCCCGCGATCCACCAGGAGGGTATATGGCAGAAGGTGCAAGCACCAGCTGGGAAGGCTATGTGATATCGGAGAGGAAGAGAAAAGGGAAAAATATTCAGTAAAAACTATCAAAAACGTGCAAATTTGGAGACGTCCTGGAAGGAGACTCAATTCATCTACATCTACACAATACCCCGCAAGCCATCGCAAGGACGTGTGGCAGGGGGTGGTAGGTTACCAGCCCTTCTATAAACATTAATTCTATTTCTTCATGCACTCGACACCCTGCGATCCACCAAAAACCGCGTTGGAAAGGGTGCGACCGAACACCAATCATGCAACATGCTTTCATACATTACTAGTTTTAGGCACTTATGACCGGTTAGTATTCTACGCATTCCGGACGGAAATTTCACAAACACGATAGACTTTATATACATTCACCTAGCACATAGGCATTTGTGAGAATTTTAATTTGTAAACCCCTACTTTCGACTGTGCGTACCTGTTATTTTCTCAGTTGTTCCCCCTTTTATCGTGGTCCCGAATAGTGCACGGGAAAAACGAATACTTGAATCTATCATTTTGAGAATCTAGCTCTAATTTTTTGGCAATTTGTCGGCCCTTCCTATGTAATTATGGGGCGTAATTGTAATCTTCAATTTTGGATGCGAAACTACACGCTTCATATCTTTGTGATAAGTTTGATCTAGCCCTGAGTCATCACATATCTAAAGGTTCCTATCCTAGATTCTAAATTAAATGTGTCAAGCTTTGTGTCTTTTGGCATGTGTTTTTCACGAGCCTAGCGGTTCCTTTCTCTGTACCATATTCAATTCAGTAAAAAATTTTGTTTGGAAAGGATCCCAAGCGCCCTCCGCACACTCCATGTGAGGACTCACTAAAGATAAATGGCTCGTATCCTTCACTTTTTCACACCTTCCGACTATATGTTTGACGTATGCCAACTTTTTTAGCGCCCCTCTTACAATTGCGCGTATTTGTTTTTCCTAAAATAGATCCGATGTAATGGCAACCCTCAATTATTTTACTTAATCCATGACGCTCATCCGAGCGATTCCGAGTGTGTACATAAGTTGGTAAAGTTTGGTGGTGTTTTTTATTGTTTAAGAAATGCGTGACGGTGCATTTTTTTTATTTAATTCCTGCCCCCATTCTTTACACCATTTTTGAATGTTGTTTAAGTCAGTTTGTAGTGATTCACGATCTGCATCATTCGCTATATCCCCGTAGATTAAAATGTCGTCGGCAAAGTGTCATATGCTGATTTTTATTTCGCTGGTGATGTGGTAAATGTATAGAAGAAATAATAGTGGGCTTATGACGCTACCCTGTGGGACGCCGGATATTACTTGCACATAATTAGGACGTAAACCATCTATCACTACCCTTTCTTTGCGGTTCATCATGTATTCCCGAATCCAGTTTATTTCTTTGTCGTTTATTCCATACTTGTGAATCTTTTTATTAGCACGTGGAATTCAAACAAGGTTTTATTCACCTATTTAGTTAGTGATTCGAGAAAAAGCAATAAAATTAACCACAACCATTTATACAACCCCAGGCCTCCACCATAACAAATCAAATCGTGTAGAATTCAAAAGTAAGTAGGCGAAGTTCTACTATTTTATGGACATGCAACAAATGATCGCCTCCCCAAAATGCCATAATTATGGCAAATGCCAAAAGTATGGCATTAGAATTCGTGTAAGTAAATTGAAGGTTGTGCGGTTTCCGAGAAAAAGAAAGACAAAATTAATTATCTAAATAGGAGATCATAAACTAGAGTAGGGCGAACAGTTTGCGTATCTCGGAAGTGTTTTGGACCGAATTGGTAAAGGTTGTACTGGGGAAAAAACGGGAAGAATTGCATTAGACAAGGACGCTTTTACAAGGAGGAGGGAATTGATGACAGGGACGTTGAGTAATGCTATTAAGACATGGCTCGTTCAAAATTTGGCATGGGGCGTGGTTTTTTACGGTGCGGAAATGTGCTCATTGAAGAAAGATGGTAGGTGCAGATCGGAGAATTTAGAAATGTAGGATTGCGTAAGTATGCAAAAGGTGGAATGGATAGAAAGAAAAAATAAACTAGTAACTAATAGGTACGTATATAGAGAAGGGTAGGAGATTGTTGGGAGAAATCTAGAGAAGGCTGAACAGATGGAAGAAGAACGCTTTGATTGACGATGGAATGTTGGAGACTATGATATAGAGCGGAGAACGCCAGGCTAATGAGGAAGTGGGAGAAAAAGGAATTGCCTTTTGAACGGAATGAAGGGAGCAAGGATATACATGGGATTGAAGAAGAGTTCATTGTGGTGTGGGATGTCAAAGTTTTGTCTTGCTAGTTGACGCTAAAAAACATAGCAGTAGTCAGTTAGTGTCCTCTCAAAAGCGATGAAGCTCCCACAAGTTATATGCACAAGGTGCGATCAAAAAAAGATAGTGATGATTTTATAACTGGTTTATTTCGACGGATACAGCTTAAGCGAACTTTTCGCTGTCTAATTACATTCCTTGGGTGACGACACACCTTTGCCAATGTTTCTTCCAGCTCTCGGGATCCTCTTCAGGTCCGCCGTACAATTAGTTTTAAATGCCCGCAATTGAGTCGAATCGGCGCCTTTTCAAAGTTGATTTTAACTTTGGAACCAAAAATACCCGATGGAATCACGTCTGGAGAGTAGGGTGGCTGCGAGATCGTGGAAGTTCCGGTTCTGACGATCAGCGCCGTGTGACCCGGCGCGTTATCGTGATGGAAACGCCATGCATTGGTTCACCACATGTCCGGCCTCTTTCGGATCATTGCGACCCTCTGCCCCTTCATAGCCTTTAAGTAGAAATCTTGATTGACGGTTTGACTTTGAGTAACGTATTCGTAATGAATCATTCCTTCCCAATCGAAGAAACACACCAACATGACCTTCACATTGGACCGGGACATGAGAGCTTTATTTGGTTGTGGAGAGAGAGGACCTTTCCACTGAGAAGAATGGGCCTTTGTCTCAACATCATAACCATAAACCCAGGTTTCATCAGCGGTTACGATGGTTTTAAGAAACTCTGGGTAAGCATTGGCTCGATCCAGGAGTTCCTGACAAATATCCACACACATTTGTCTCTCAGCACCCGCGGGACGAATTTTGATACGGCACGCTTCATGCGCAAAACGTACATCAAAATTGTCTGACAGGATCCAAAACTAATGCTCACTTCCTCGGCTATCTCCCTAACAGTTAAACGGCGATTCGCCCGCTCCAAACCGTTTACCAATTTTACTTTGAATTCTTTCGAAGTGGAAGGCCGCCACGTTCGCGAATCTTCATATGTCGAGGTTCTGCCCGATTTAGAATGATTGTACCACTTAAAACACTGGCTTCGACCCATAGCTTCATTAATAAAGGCTTGCTGAATCATTCCAAATGTCTCCTGAGCACTTTTTCCAAGTTTGAAACATAATTTCACGCACACTCACTGTTCCTCTAGCTCCTTCATTGCTACTGTTGCAAGCGGCGACGAACAGGTTAAGACACGTACCGCTGCTGCTGCGTAACGACTCGACGTAAACAAACGCAACACCTCTCGTTTAGTCGTAAGATCTGCCGCTATATGGCGCACTGTGTTACCAACTAAAATTACTCTCGCGGCCCTTCCCTTAGTTTCTCATATAGACTAAAAAAAATGATAAACTCTTAACAATGAAGACATTAGAGTTCCATGTTTTAGGGATGTTTTATTAATTGCAGCATATTTAGAAAATAGAAAAAAGTTCATTGGCCAATTTTCATGTATAATACTGTATTGTCATGAATACGCGTAGTAATCGTTGAGTTATATTTCCCGCGGGTCGTTTTGTTCCCATAGTGTCTCGTTTGGATTAGATCGAGTCAATATGTCTCTCCTTGGACAATCTCGTCTCGTAGGGGCGTCACCTCAACTTTGGGTTCCTGTACCCTCAGTCCCTTCATGTAGACCCCTAATCGTGTAACGAGCTAAACCCTATCAGGGGGCCTCCCTCGTCGCTTACGGCTGAGATCAAACCAGGCTATCTCAGACTGGGGAGTGGTCCCTGATTTCCTTTGGGTTTCCGGGAATGGGAGCAATTGCGATCGGATTCCATCGGAGGGCAATCTCTCCGCATCGTACACCGATCACATGAGGCCTCACTGCGAGCTTCCTTTTGTTTCCATGGCTCCCAGGAGATCAGGGTGGCTGCACCATTCGAAAGTAGCCAATATGCCTCATTCCCCAATGCCGTCCTCGGCGAAAAATCCTCCTTTTCCTCTTCGTCTACCTGGTTTGATTATTCTACAACTATGGAAGAAAGCTGTTTCTAAGGGCGTGTGGCGGGCGGTGTTAGTACACCAACCGTAGAATTATAATGCTACTTCATGCAAAACTAACAAGAAACGTGCTAAAGCACATCCACTCAGACGAATATATTCTTGCAAAACTTTTATTAATTAATTCACTATGAAATTTGCATACAAGCGGCTAATACACTAGAGAGCTTGAACTTGCAAATGCACTAGGCGTATAGGCAGCGTTTTATATTATTCTACATCTACATCGCAAGCCACCGCAAGGGCCTGTGGCGGGGGGTGCTAGGTCACCACCTGCAAAACCACCCTTTTGCTCACTCTCTTTTACTTTCTCATTGCATTTCCCCACCACCCGTTCTATGAAGTCGAGGTGTCATTGATAACGCGCAGGTGCTATCATTATGGGTTATTGATCCGAGGATTTGTTTGACCTAACTCCACAACCTATCTCCCGGAAATAGGTAATAACTGGCGAAAATAGTTGAAAACATACTAGTTACATTCTCCCTCAACACCTCCCATGGTTGGCGTACCCTTAAACCCCCCGCCACTAGCCCTTGAGCCGAGTGGTGGGGTGTCGTTAAAATAAATGCATTTGGGTATATAAGCCATTTGCGAATGGTCCACCCTGCATTAGTGGAATACAAACTGGTAATCAGGGATTGCGTTGTATGTTAGGCCGACCTTTTTAATTGCTTTCCTGATTTATGTTCTTAGTGTTGTCAGGGGATTAGTTACCAACAGTCTAAAATAAATCGTAACGTGTGTGACGGATGCTTGGATGAATGATGTCCGGTCACCCCCTGCCACGTGCTCGTGCCGGTGGATCGCATTATGTCATGTGTGTACGGGGTAGTGTAGTAAAGGTAGAATGGCTAGAGACCTAACACCCCATCGACGGCTTGCGAGTCAGATCCTCCAGATACGCTTAGGCTCAGGGCTAAATTAAATTTATTAAAAAGATATGAAGCGTGTGCTTTTGCATCCGACATTGAAGAGTACAATTACGCCCCCTAATGACATTGGATGGGCCGGGGACCTCGCCGGTCTTGCCTCGATTTTGCCAACTTACTCTACAAGTTCTGTACAAATAAAGATGAGCCTGGTGTTTCTACGCGCGAACTGTTTGGTGGATGGCAATCAGTGAAGTGTCGCCTTTTAGCGGCATCTGTGAGAAGTAAAACGCCGCCTTGCTCATCGACTAAGTTCGACTTGTCTCTGCACAACAGCGATTCTTGTTTGAGCTTGCACACGCCTGCTGTACAAATTCTGGAGTCCGTGAGAATGAATGTGATTGAGAAGCAGCGCGTGTGCATTCAATTTTGTTTTGACCTCGGGAAAATGGACCATTTTTCAACAGACCTCGCATAAAGTACTAATGGATCACCGCCACAAACCATTTCACGAGTTGTTAACCCGGGGGGATGATAGCTCTACGTATGCGATCTTCGACGATGATATGGCGAGTACTGTTCGCCCAATTTTGTTTCTGTCGATTCATGGAAAGCCGAAAGATATACTACATGTTTTCATTTTATGCCCCGGTCTTTCCCCGAGGGGATGACTGATAGTGATAGTGCTGATTGGGCTCTTTGAGATTGGAATGCAATTGTTGTCGAATATCAGGAGAGCTTTTATCTCTTTCCCACGGCTCATAGCCTGAATCATTCTCCGTGATTTTTATCATGACTCTCGCGTAAAAGCTGTGTGATACTTAAAATAAATCCTTACTTTACCGTATTTAAATACCTGCATTGGCCACTGAACTTATACGTAATGGCTGATGGTATTTTAATGTGAAATGCTATTATAGATGTTTCGGAGCAGCCGAGGTCACTAATGACATTGAAGAATCTTTTTGGCTACACACTGTTGATCAGAAAAAACAACAGCCCACGCATACTCCACAATGGCATGTGACGAGACATTTTATGGCATATGCAGAATTATTAGTCATATTTTCAATTAAGTATACAAACACATTTGAGGTCATACGCCATTGTATTCCTTTACGCATTGTTCAGAAATTGTACTGTTTGCCTGAATTATTAAATTTTTGTGTTAATGGTGGAGTACAAGTTTGTCCCAAAATTAGTAGGAATGAGTTGATTAAAATGAATATTGCCAGAATACACTAAAAATACATTCATTCAAAAACCTTCGAAGTAGCACCCTTGTGCGTTCAAACACCGCTGCCAGCGGGTTTAGCCACGCCTCGTGCGCCTTCTTAGAAGCGGTGCCCGGAATGCTGGTAAGCTCCCTCGTCACGGCCTGTTGCCACGCTTACACCAAACAGTGGTGATGTCCTTTCAACACGGATTTGAGGCGGGGAAGAGGAAGAAGTCTGGCTGCTCCGCAGCATCAGGGCTGTAGGGTCGCTGAGGCAGGGTCGAGAAACTCTCGGCAGAGATCCGCGTGCGAGTTTCCTTTTGTTCTTCATCCGTGAGCACTCGCGGCACCAACTTCGCCCGCACACCTTTCTCATTCCAATGTTTTCGGTAACCAGTCGATGTAAATCACTTTTAGGGATGCAATTTTCACCAGAAACCATGCGAACACTTCTGCGATCCCTGTCCAACAAAGCCTTCACTTCTGCAAAACTCTCGTCACTTTTTGAGGTCGAAGGGCGTCCAGGACGTTCGGCCTCTTCTACATCTTCTCTCTGCCCTCCCGAAACAACTTGTGCCTCTCAAAAATACCCGATCTACCCATGTATCCGTATCAACATAAGCTTCTTTGATTGTGCCATGAGTCTCTTTCCCAGTTTTGCCGAATTTAACGCACAATTTGATGGCGTAGAGCTGTTCCCATTACCGGTTCATGATGGAACGTAACAAGGTCACGATATAGAGGTTTTGCAAACGAACGAAAAGGCTGGGCGCAAACTACCACTGGCCTCCATCCTTCCCTTAGACACTAATTCCTGGAACACAGCCAGAAAAACCGCCGTCCGTCCATCCGTAAGAAAATAAGTCGCACAAATTTTTGGACAGACCTTTTATTTCGCTGGTTGAGGTTTCCTGTTCTGAATTTCTTAACTAGATCCCATCTTCTATCTATTCATTCCCACATGTGCTATATCGAAAGGATATTACAGGGAGAAATAACAAGGGCTATATGATGAATGAACTATGATTATTTTTTTATTTGCGCAATATTTTACAAAAATATGCATTTTAGGATATGTTATAGTTTTATTATTGTGTAGTTTATATTTGGTATAAGCTTTAATGATTTAATTCGAGTACTGCGCCAGGAGCAGCGTTGTATTTTGAATATACTCAGATATCCTGCGGCAACAGTAGAGGCATCACACAGCTTGATGGATTGAAATCCTGGCTTCACTTGAATAAAACGTCCGGCGAGGTCTATTGCATTGCTACAGGAGGCTTATATTATAGGATAACCTGTTTAACCCTAATACATAGATGAGGGTTTAAAAAGATGAGACAAGCAATTTCTTATAGGAAGGCTGTCCCATAGCTCCAGCAACTTTTCTTACAGAAGTTTTCGTTGACATTCCCCCTAGCATTGTAAAAGGAAAAGCCGTACAACTATAAGAAAAATTTTTACATTTTAAATGGATGACACCCATATGATGGCGAGAGAAAAACTACACGTGAGACGTATTTAGGCACGTTTGGTTCCGGTGAATTTGCGATTAGCACGTGAATATCTTTCTCAAACATACATTATATCGGAGGGCCCGGGTTCGATTCCCGGGCAAACATCTCTGGGCACCTACAGCTCCACCGGCCTATGCAATTTTTCGGGTAGCAGATCTTCCTGGGAAGCCATAACCGGCGCAAAGAAAGCAACTGCCCCCATACGCTGTTAGGTGAATTTCGCACAGCATGTAGAGCTCAGTAAAAGGTGAACTCTATCATCAACTGCCAAACCGACCTTCGGGTGCATATGGTCTTCAATGTTTCCCAGGTAAATTTAAAAATATGTTTAGATGTCAATTGATTATTAATTTTTGCTAAAAATAATTCAATTATTATTAGGTAATCTACTGCTTAAGGCAGGTTTTTGGATGGACATAATTTATAATTTAATAATTTGAGGCCCCTGGCAAAACACAAAATCCTACGCTACATCAGGTCCCTCTTCATCTCTGAGTACCTTCTTCCTCCCTTCATCCCGTCCAACATCCCTATCCTGTTCCTTCCCTTTCCTCATTTGCCTAACATTCTCCCCTCAATTACAGTCTTCAACATCCCACTGCCGGTCAATACCCCCTTCATTCACTTATCCTGCCTCCATAGAATTTCTCCCAACAAACCACTCTCTTCGGCCACCATACCAAGTACTTCCTCATTTGTTTTCTTCTCCGTCCATTTTACCTTCTCCATCCATTTTACCTTCTCCATTCTTCTCCACACCCACATTTCAAAAGCCTCCAGTCCACGTCTATACTCCTGCTTCAATGGCCACGCTTCCGCGCCGCACAAAGCTACGCTCCATATCAGAGCGTTTACGAGTCTTTTCTTAACATCCTTGCTCAACGTCCCCGTCATCAACTCCCTCCTACCGTGACCGTGTTGGTCCAATACACTTCCAAGATACGTAAACAGTTCGATCGGCTCTAGTTTTTCCCCTTCTATTTTATTGTTTAGCATAATCTTTTTCTTTCTATGAAATCACATAACCTTTGTATTACTATTATTGATTCTCACGCCATATCTGTCACACTGAATTTCCAATTCACTCAGCAATGCTTGCACCCATTGGCTGACCGACAAACTAAAGCTTGGTCATCAGCAAACCTATCTCATTTTACGAATTCCCCGCCCACTTTCATTCCTATCTCTAGCTCTTCCCATGCCTTTTTCGTCATTTCCTCTGCAGACAGGTTGAACAGCAACAGTGATAATGGGCAACCCTGCGTTACACGTCTTCCTAACACTGCCCATCCTGACTCCCCGTTCCCCACCCGCACCTCAGCAGTCTGAGACAGGCACAGATTAGCCTCCTTTCCCTCCATTCTAATCCTATTTTCTGCAATATACTCAATAGTTTTCCGAATTCACTCTATCAAACGCTTTTTCGAAATCTACGAAACCGGCAAATACCTCCTGGTTGTGTTTTATATTCCTCTCGATTAATAATCTCATTACGGCAATGGCATCACGTGTACCTCTACCCTTCCTAAGCCCAAACTGATCATCCCCTAAGTAATCATTTGCCCGACTCTCTATCCTTTTGTTTATGATCCTGAGAACAACTTTAGCTGCGTGGGATATCAAACTAATTGTCCTATAGTCCTCACATGACGTGGCCTTTACCTTTTTCGGAATAGGAACTAAAACTGATCTCACAAAGTCTTCCGGCCAGATTCCCTCCTCAAAAATACTACGGATCAGCCCATTTCGCCTCTTCCTCCCACATTTTCCTAAACATTTCAATAGTTCCGTGGGAATGTTATCCACCCCCACGGCCTTATTTAGTTTCATCTCCCTTAATGTCCTTTCTAACTCATCGTCCAGTGTACCCGGACCTAAGTTATCTTCCTCTACGTCATGTTCCTTTTCTATGTCTAACTTTATTGGTCTAAGTTCTTTACTATACAGTTCTTGTATATATTCCTTCCATCTCTCTTGGATCTTACCTGTATCAACTATTACCTTACCCGCCTTATCTGTAACTGTTAGCATAGCTCTTCCTTTCTTACTTCCCGATAAAGATTTAACTTTGCTGTACAGCGCACCGATTTCACCCTTCCTCTGCAGACTTTCCATATCCTTGCACTGCATCTTCCACCATGCTTCTTTTGCTATATTTGTTGCCCGCCTCAATTTATTGTTTACTTCTTTGTACTTCATTTTGCCTAACTCTATATTTACATTCTACTACCTTTCGTTTTGCTCCTAAAGTTCTAACTATCTGTCATGGGTGACGCTACCAGGAGCAATTATTATTACTCCCGCTAGCACAGCTCTAGGGGTCATCGGAACGCACAAGCCCTTCCACCACGTCAAGGTTATAGTCCGGGGAGGGAATAATTCAATATGTAATGAAATATGTTATTTAAATATATCCGAACCGAATTAATGTTTTTCCTTTTTAAAAGTGTATCTTTGACTGTGGAATTAAATGGGCACATTATTATAACGACATAAGTAGTGGAGGACGCCTCTAAGGTGTCTGAATGCAGTCTCTTCCGACTGCTCGCCCGCCAGTATACTACTGGGTTATCTCGCTTATCTTTCCCTCACTTCGGCCGACACATTATCTCTTCGATTTCGATGGACTACAGAGGTCGTAAACATGTTTTGTGCTCGCACTTTGTATCGGGTTTTGTATTGGTGCTTGCTTGTGTCTGGGTCACAAGTCTGTTCTCACTACTGGTTAAAAAAACACGGACAATGATAGGAGAGGTTTCCGCTGGACTTCTTTCGAAAAAGCTCTGGTTGTACCTCAAAGAAACGGTAGAAAAATGGATACTGGTCGCTATCCGAATATCCCTTCATTCCGAACTATCCATCTAACTCGATATGGTAAATCGATTTTACTCATCGCAATCAGTGAAAAATGAAGTAATGAACAACTGCACAGTTGAATGCAATAAATGCCCAAGCAGCGAATGTTTACCTATTGAATTCCGGTTAAAATATTAACTTTTCATTATTAGGTTGTATGCGTGATGTACAAGTAAAATATATTATTCTAACTCTTACTTTTCTTCTGGACAATAACTAAATTACGACATGTGTATAGAAAATAACTTACGTTTCGCCCTATGGTGGCGGTGGGTAGGGCAAAAGCCACCATCTCAGTGTCCCTACTCTCAGCACGCATCCTGATTTGGTACTGTTCTTTTACTATTCTCACTGCGATCTGTTGAAATGACCGCTTTAACGGAAAATCCCGCGTGTTGTGAAGTGCTCATCTGTGATATGGTTTATACTGGCAAAAAGACCCACAATCCAATTGAAATCCGTAGGCTTTTTTGTGTAGCTTACGAGGGGACATAATAGAAATGGGTGAAGGCAGAGTGGGGCAGTGGTGCTTTCTCAGTTTAATAATGGCCACTGCACCAAAGTTCACGACGAGGACACCCCAGCGGTCGGCCTTGTCTTACGACCGATGAACTGCCGCTGAAAATCAACGAAAAAATGCGTGAACATCGCCGACATACGATTACGGCAGATCTCTCGCTGGACGTTGCTAGAAAACAGAGCGCTGTGACAGCGAGGCAGAATTGCGTGCTGGTGCAAGCAGTTAAAATGTAAGTAGGCGGCAGATTTATTCTTAGACGGAATTGAGAAGCTTGTGCATCGCTCTGGAAAATGCCTCAATTCGAAAACAGCGACTAAGTAGGACAATGAGCAAAGATTGTTCCTTTCAAATATATATTTGATGAAACTTTTCTCTTGTCACTAGGTTTAGTGACAAGACAAGCTAGTTTATTTCAAAACATAAGTTAGTAATTGGACAGGCCTCGTATTTATTCATTGACATATCGAATTTCCTCAAAGAACCTCCGGAGCAGCACGGCACTCAGCAGTCGCAACCAAGGCGACGCGGTGTGCATAGTAGATTTTGTTGATAACTATATTCATTGCAACGCAACAATTTCAGAGTGTAATAATTGTTCACCTTTACCGAGGTTCGAACCCGGATCACTCGTGCTACAACCAGTTAAGGTATCGAGGCGCCCTCTTAAACTCTTAAGTTTTGGAGGCTATAAAGGAACAAGATGTGACGAAATATCGTGCGTACGACTGCGAATGCCACGGGCATCTGGTCTGGTCAATTCGAATGATTATTGCACTCTGAAATTGTTGCATTGAAATGCACATTAGCGGATGACACCGTTAAAAGTTACGGTTGCGGCACCTCCCGCAGTTTCTTGGAGTTTCAATTTGTTTTTTTGGTGCGCGTCGCTTGGTGTAGTTTTCTGTGGTGTGGCTCCGATTGAATGCGATTGTTGATTTTTAAGTTATGCCTTGGAGACTATTCAGTCCTCGTTCCCTTTCAAATAGATTCTTTTCCAGCTCATGTATCATAAAGGAAGAGGGATTGGAGATATATTTAAATGAAATTTGCGCCTTACGTTAGACGATAGTCCAGCCACCTATTTATTAAGTTAGCTGAAAATGTCATACACCTGTGAAAGCAATGTATTATTAAAGGAACTTATTAATACTAATGTATAAGCTGATGAAAGACAAGGTGTAAAATACGATGGAAATGAGGTATGACGTGTTGTGGCTCACCGCTGCCAAGGAAGATATCATGTGTTTGGAAGGAATGTAGAACTTGCATTGCTGACATTATAAAACAGTAAACTAATATATTTTGGTAATTTTTTTTGGAAGTAAGTCCTAAACCATACCTTTTTAAGATTTAGTAGTATAAAAATGCGCATTATTTGATTTTAATTTGTGGGTCAATAGCAAACAATTCACTTTAGCTTTAATCTGAGAGACGCAAAAACAATTGTCAGAAGTAATTTTGAGCCGAGGCGCCATCTTCCCCTTCACGACGGGAAATCTGTAAATACTATATATTAGTTTTTTTTCCTGAGGGAAGAACGATCTAAAAAAATCTCAATTCACTCATTTAATGTTAAGTAATGCGCAAACCATTGCCTGAAAAAAGTGTTGAATACTTTTCGGTAGGGAATGCATTGCCCTTGTAAAATTTACCGATATACCATACTTTAACAATTTGAAATGGCTATTTTTCGAGTTCTAAAATAGATTGCATTAATACGAGGGTAGGCTGAAAAGTACGTACTCCACTCATGCTTGTACAGCGCGAACAAAAGCAAAGAGATGGTTCGGGCAAAAAGTGCATTAGAGTACTATTATTAATTTTCAAAATAATATATATATTTTTTTTCAACATATTCACCGTTAAGGCTAACACATTTCTTCCAACGTGTAACATGTTTTTTCATTTCGTGGCTGAAACACTCTTCCGACTTTTCTCGAATCCAGTACTTGACAGATGCCTTCACCTTATGTCCGAGGTGTAATGATTGCCCTCGGGGTGTCTCTTTAGTTAACGAAAAAAATAAAAATTGCACGGCGCAAGATAGGGGAATGAGAGTGTGGAAGTTCAGGTTTTGCAGAGCTAGTTGCGCGCGAGGCGTTAGAACGAGCGTCGTCAAGTTGCAAGATTACTGGCGCCAGACTGCCTTTAAATACGACAAACTTCTTCCTTGGATATTCCAATACGGCTTGGGATACGCGTTCGAGTGATTCGCAGGTCATTTGGAATCGAATCTTCGACGAGTTTGCGATGTTTATCGTCTGTAGCAGTGATCGGACGTCCGCTGAGTGTTTCATCAACAATAATGGCTTTTCCAGGACCGAAAACATGAAATTTTAGTACCTATCGATTCAAAGTAGACCTATCAACAGCATGATCACCACAAACAGCCTTTAAACAACGATAAATCTAAGTATGAGTCACTTTTTAAGTCACGCTGTTTAAATAGTGCTCACATAGCACTAGAACACGTGTCCATACTTCCGCTTCTCAAAATACACTGGATGAATCTTACTGGAGGAAACTGAATACCTCAAACCTGCCCATGCGTGTTGAAGGGGAATGTTACTTCCACATGTCACCAGGAATGCTTCTGAAGGTCATTTTGTTTGTGGTCTAGAAGCATGTTTTCAGCCTACCCTCGTATCTTGTAATATCGTGTAACATTAAAATGCTTTCATAGCCGACACGGTAGAATTGGTCTTACCGTTAGGAAAGGGTCTAAATGACTTATATTATGGCTTGACGATAAGAAGATCTTAGCCCAGCGAACTGGTCAAACAAAACCGCGTGTCCATTCGTGTTTCAGCAGAAAATTATTTATAAGTGGAATTCAAAAGCCAGTTCGTGTCCTTTTTATTTCGATTTTTCTATTTTACGAGCGTCTTAAGTTCCGGTGATTTTTACCTCAGCTCGTCATATTCAAATTTGAAAAAATACCTTCATTTATAGATTAAGTGCAAAACCGCATTTGGATCGCGCTGAAATCCGAAGAGCATAATCAGTTCAACTGCTACATGACGCCGAATGAAGCCGATCGAAAAACAAATCCTTGTCCTTGTAGTTCTCTTTCCCTAACTTAATTTTCAGCAATTTTCTTAACTTTTATTGGATTTAACCGAAAGTTATATAAAATATTTGGAAATATTTTTAAATAAAATGTTTCCTAAAACCCCAATTAATATTTGCTTAATGTAAAACGTTTCTGAAAACGTATGCCAAGGTGTGCCAATATAAACTGTTATGAATGCGGTACGTGCCAAATTTGGAAAGAAACATATTGAAATGAAATAAGTAACTTTGTAATTCCACGCACACGTTTTTCTATAATACGACCTAGGTTTCAATGTTGGACGCCATCATCTGGTGACGTATGATGGTGTATGGACCACCGGATGATGTCGTCCAACGTCGAAACCTAAGTCGTATTATAGAAAAACGTGTGTGTGGAATTACAAAGTTACTTATTTCATTTCAATATGTTGCGTAAATTCCATAAAGTTACGCCGGGGACAACAAATTTGAGAAGAAACATATTTTTCTCATTCTCCTTTCAGAGCACAGGAACGAAATTACTGTCATTGGAAAGGATCTTATAAGTTATGTCAACAATGAAAGAATATATAGCTGAGCATATTTGAAACTCAATTCTACATGACGGAAAAATTATTTTTGAATTAAGATATTCACACAAATTCATGTGATAGGGTATCTTTCAGGGGAGGAGGATGGCGACCGGATTTCCTTCGGAGAAATGATCGGGCCTCAAGATTCCTGGCAAAAAAGGTATAAAGTTCTTGAGATTCGTACAGTTTCATTACTCCGTGTGCTTAAAAGAATCGCGGTGGCCACAATTTTTTGCGGTGGCGGGTCGACGAAAACGTATCTCGATCGATCAATTTGGTTATCTATAGTAATTTATCGATTTCGATTCAAACTTCGTTTTTTACGTGCATCACATTTCATTTTTACCTCACGGCTTTTCCAGTAAGTCTTCCGATTCGCCCCGGTCACCCCTCCATAAGCATTCATTACCTTCCGAGTCCCTGCCGGCATCCGTTAGTTGGCCCCTTGACCACGGTACGTACGTGAAATCCATTCTCTAATGTTAACCTCAGAAGTCGAGATCAAAGACCGATTTTTCCCTCGAAGATAGAAAAATTGGTTTTGCAATGAATGTTGATAAGCGAGTTTGGGTTTTGAAGGGAATGGGGGTTGCACGTCATTAAGGCAGATCGAAGGCAAGAAGAAATGAAGATTAATATAATAGAGAGAAAACAATATTAAGTTCGCGTGAAAATTAAAACCAAATAGTTGGTGTGGATGGACCTATGTATACAATTATTAGGTATTTTATTGATAATTCCTGAACTTGACGTTTTACAAAACTAGTTACTCTGCGCTGAACGCGATCTAGTTCGGCGGACAGTTCTTCATTAAGTTCATGAGGATCCCACGTACTTGCTGCTAGTATGTTATGGGATCCTCTCGAAATTGGGTTGATTGCCGAATTGGATCGCGTGCAGCGCAGAGGCGCTAGATTTGTAAAACGTAGTAATGATAAATTTAGTTGAGTACCCAGAATATTAGAGCAGCTAGACTGGTGATCACTCACGGAGCCAAGGTTAAATTCCAGATTAATTCTCTTGCATTAATTATAAGGACGTCTCTTTAGCAATGTTATTGAAACTGTATTATTTCCCCCATCGTACCACGGAAGGAGAGATCATGTCAGTAAAATTAGAGAGAATTAGCGTGAAACAGATAGATTTCAGATGTCATTTTTTTAACAAACGAGTAGAGATGAGAATAAGATTGTTCGACCGCGGTGGGGTCATGTTCTGGTAAAATTATTCTGGTGTGTGTTCACCCCCTGCCACACACCCTAGCGGTGGCTTGCAGGGTACTTAACCATCTAAATATGGAGAAAAGGCGATTGAAGTTCATACGGGGTTTTTGTTTGGTAGTTTGATGTTTAAGTTAGGCTTTAGACGGACATATACTGATCATCGCTACATTTCTAAGCCTCGTCTAACAAGGCGAAACCTTGCGCTTAATATTGCAGTTAGACCCTTTTGAATTCCGCACATTCCCCTCCGCCCTTCATTCCGCCCAACCATGTCCCTCCATTCCACACCTTCCCTTCTGCCTCAAACGCTGCCTAACATTATTCCCTCTATCACAGTTTTCTCAATGCCATTGCCAAGCAAAATGCTCTCCATCCATCTTTCCGGCCTTTCTCCCATTTTAAGACTCTCTATTCGCTCTGGAGATATAAACCCCCCCTCGCCCCCCTCCCCCCCTCACTCTGCACCCTCAATATCCCCGCTTGTTTCCCTTTCTGTCCTTTTCACCTTTTCCATCCTCCTCCACACACATATCAAAGGCCTCCCATCCATGTCTGTTTCTGTTTATTCTTTCATGCATTGCTTTATTTTTATTCATTTATTTTTTAAAACTTGAGTCAGTTATAACATTAGCTTTATCATTTTGCTGTTTTTCGTACGTTTTTCACACTCCCCTTCATGTATTGTTGTTTTCCTGCTGTGGGTTAATATATATTATCTAGCACTCAAGTGTAATTATATCTCCTCCATGAGAGCATTTTGTGTTGCATGTTCATGTGGTAGTGGAATTTTGCCTTCCTACTTTTCAAATTGCACATTATTGGATAAATTTCTTACTGCATCCTAAGGTGCCATTATTTGTTACATGATAATATATATATTTGCATGCCTGTCGAATGAAAGGATTTTTGCGTTAGTGTATACGCCACTGTTGGTATGGGTTTGCATGTATGTATTAGTTTTGAATGTGGATTTGTTCCCTTTTACGGGTGGTAACCTAACACCCCCCGCCACACGCCCTTGCCGCGTCTTGCGGGGTATTGCGTAGATGTAGGTATCATCATTGAATGTTTTTGATGATGGAATAAGGGACTGCCACAGCCTCAATATCGTCCAAATAAAGCCAATTTATAATAATCATTGCTATCTCTGTCTATAATTCTGCTTCCACGACCACGTTTCCGAGCCGTGCAATACCACGCTCCATATTAGTTATGACGGGACTTTTCTTAGCGTCCTTAATCAAAGTATCCTCCATAAATTCCACCGTAATAAAAGCTTTGGTGGCCAACTTAAATCTGGAGGCGTAATTGGATGTATATTTGAAAAGAGTGCTGGGGTCCAATCATCAAATCATGAGGTCCTGGTTCGATGGCAGTCGGCTCTACGTGGCTGCTTGCTATCTTTCGGACCTTAGCTACATTTGCTTGCCCTCATTCACGCCCACTGCGAATAAATAAGCGAACGATGTTGTCATTGTAAAGATTCGAATATGCTTGATCCTTAAAAGAGAGAAAACTTACATACTTTCAAGAATATCGTCCATTTCAATATTACCTAAGATTAATGAAAAATCAAAATTTGGCAATTTTAGACAAAAATAAAATTATTTAATGCGACCGGTTTCAATGTAACTACATCATCGTCAGGTAACAGTCATCAATCGGAGTCCATTATATATGCTGAAAAGCAAGTGAGGGGAGGGTAGATGGGGGAAGAGGGGGGAGGAAGAGGGAGGGAAAGTGAAAGGTAGCGTGGGGGACTACGTACGTGAGTGGGGGAAGGAAAGGGGGCGGGGAAGACAAAGTGAACAGTCCTTCTAAGTCAAGAGGGAACTTTTAGAAGAATTTTTAATTAATTATTACATTCCACCATATCACGCCTGAAACGTCATTCTTTATCACCTGAGATGCCCATCTCTACTTAAACATTAGCCTTACTCTTCAGACATTTAAAAAAGGATAACGGAAAAACGCGTGAACACATCATCCCCCGAGAATAAACAATTATGGGACACATATAGATCCTCTAAAATTGAAACAAAACACAATTACGTAGCGCCTTACTGGACTTTAAACGCAAAGTACTTTGCGAGGACTTGAACACTGACCCCAAAGCTTTCTGGTCAATTGTTAGGGAAGTAAATGGGAGTAAACAAACCGTGGCTTTCTTAAGGGATTGTAGCAATATAATTCATACAGACAGCGAGGGTAAAGCTAACATCCTCAATTCATTCTTCCAAAGCGTTTTCTCAAGTGATGTTGCCACCGCATATCTCCAAGAAACAATACATACTCCACCCATGGAAAAAATAACAGTGGACCAACAAGGAATTCTAAAATTGCTTAATGAGATAAAACCCAACAAATCCCCGGGTCCCGAAAATATACCAGCTGGGGTGATAGAAAATTTAGCTTTAAAAATTGCCCCGTACCTTGAATTTATATTTAACAAATCCCTCACAGAGTGCAAAGTACCTAAGTTTTGGAAAACCGCGCAAATAACGCCTATTTTTACAAGTGGTGACAGGGAGGATCCCAGTAATTACAAACCCTTATCTATCACTTCTATCTGTTGCAAAATCTTAGAGCACATAATTGTCAGTTCAATAATGAGACACCTTGACAATATTAACTTTTTAAGTGACAATGAACACGGATTCAGGAAAACCCGCTCCTGCGAAACCCAATTAGGATTATTTACACATGATTTACTTTTCTCTGGTGAGAGAGGTAGGCAAATGGAAGCCATCTTTTTAGATTTTCAAAAGGCATTTGATAAGGTTCCACATGGTAAACTCATTCATAAATTAAAGGTCGCGGGTATAAACAAGGGCGCCATTAATTGGGTTAAAGATTTTCTTTCTGAGCGGGAACAGAGGGTAGTCCTTGATGGCGTTAGTTCCGACAGCGTTCGAGTCACGTCGGGGGTACCTCAGGGAAGTGTGATCGGGCCGTTGCTTTTCTTGATTTTTGTTAACGATTTGAACCGCGAAGTGAAAAGTAAATTCAGGATGTTCGCGGATGACATGGTGATCTATCGGGAGATATCTGGGGATGAGGATCGTTTTATTCTAGCGCAGGATTTAGATGGCATTACTAAATGGTGTTCTAACTGGGGATTGACACTACATTATAATAAATGTTCGGTAGTAAATTTCTATAAACGGGATGTTCTTACAAATTAGCTGGAGGTGACCTAGCAGTAGTTGATACGGTAAAATACCTAGGTGTCACATTCACAAAAGACTTAACTTGTGGGACTCACATACGTAAATTCTGCGGTCAAGCATATAAAAAATTGGGATTAATTAGACGCATTGTCGGCAGAAGTGGCTCGAAGGTCAAGGAACGTTGCTACCACGCTCTTGTAAGTGCTCTCCATCCCCTCGAAACCTTTTCACGAATGTATTACGTGTATTTTACTATTTCTTTCTCAGTATTTATGAGAAAAACGTAGAAGAAACCTTTGTGAGCGCACTCAACCTCGGATTATACATTTATCTGGCCTGCAACACAAGTTGGCTATGTCACTCCTGGATAAATTGCTAAGGGAATATCTCTAAGTTACGCTAAACCTGTAACCTCACCGACTACGTTTTCGAGCCTTTTATTTATTAGCCCAACATCAAAGACTTTTTAATTCTGTTCATCTCTTAAAGTTTTGAATTGGGGTTAACGTTGAGCAACTCCTTACTCTTTGTCATTTCCGTAAGGCGTTGCTTAACGCAATACCCGAGGTATGATTTCATGGTTTTTTATTATTTTCTCCAATGCTCTATTGCCACATCGACTTTTCAATTTGAAGCTCAAGCCCTAACATGATGTATAACATAGTATAAAAGTCCTGCAATTGAAGACGGGCTGTGGAAGAAGTTCGGCGAATCGAAAATGGCATTACAAATTGGTTAGAAATGATTTTTCAAAGATAAGGAGTGCGGTAGCTTGAACTGATGGAAATGCAATGAAAATAAAAGTGAAAACTTCAGTGACGAATTAAAAATTTTATAGCTCGGAAATTTGTCTGCGAAGCTAACCGCATAACCGCTAACCGCGAAGCTAATCGCATTGGAGGGTCTTGTGATGCGGGTATGGAATGGAAAGGGTGAAATAAAAATGACGGAAAGGAAAACCAATTACGCATGCATGTCGAAGTCATTTCAATTAGTTTTTCGTTGAGAAGTTAGCAAAAAGATATGCAAATTTAGATAAATATTAAACTTTGGAGTCGGGTAAGCACTAAAGTAAAATTGACTTCAGTAAAGAATCGTTTAGAAAGAGGTCGGAGGCAATTAAAATTATAGAGGTTAAGGAAATACTAATGAGAACTGCAACACTGAGTGTTGTTTTGTGTGGAGCCAAAACTTGTTCGTTTAGGCTAAGAAATGAGCGTATATTGAAGGCCTTGGAAATTTTGGATTGGAGAAGAATGGACAAAAACTTAAACGGGCAGAAAGGAAAACAAACGTTCAAGTTGCTACTAGGTGTAGAGAGGAAGTTGTCGGGAGAACTTTGAAGATGGCAGGATTAGTGGGCACAGGAGATATTGAGAGACAATAGTGTGCTGACTACGGTGGTGAGATGGGAGGAGATTGCTGGGAGAACGAAGCAGAGGGAGGAATATAGAAGAGGAAACTGAGAGAGACAGGAAAAATGTATAGATATTCGCTTTATGCAATTTGGGAAGTATCATTGCTGTATGAAGTTTTGTCGTCTTCACAATATTTGTTAGTTAGGCTCCTCCTCGAGTATATTGCCCGTGCACGGGACCCTCGTGAAGGAGGTTTGATAAACTCAATACTTATATGAACATTGGAACTAGATCGAGTGCAACGTAGGGCAGCGACCTGTAGGTTAGTGACTAGTTGTTTTGAACAAGCTAGCAGTGTCACGACAATATTGGAAGAATTTGGATGGAGGGTGTTTTATAGGGCCGTTTGATAAAATATAAGTTAAATAGACAGCGAAAATTTGAGACAGGTTACTCATCAGAGGATATTAAATACATACTACTCGTACACAGATTTATTGTAGAATAGATTGATCTAAAATATCGTTCGTTTTTTCCTCGTACCATTAGAGATCAAAATAGATCTGACGGCAATCGCGTAGGAGATAATTAGAATCGGTAGTGTATATACGTATTTGTCGATATCCTGCATGTTATTCTTTTTATTTAATAGACCCATATTTTTTAACAGTTATACAGTATGTTTTGAATATGGTTGTACTGTTATTGAATATTGTTGCATCTACATCTACATCTACATAATACCCCGCAAGCCGCCGCAAGGGCGTGTGGCGGGGGGTGTTAGGTCACCAAGCGTAAAAAGGAAAAATACCACATGCAAAAAAAAACAACACGGAAAATTACACCCACAGTAGCGCACACACTCATGCAAAAATCCCTTCATCCAATGCTCATGCAAACACATATACCGCTAAACAACTAAAAAACTGTACCCCATGATGCAGCACGAAAGCCATCCTACAACACGGAAGCCAGGACACAACAAGCAAGAAATTGAAACATCACTACCAAATGAAAATGCACCACGAAACACTCTACCCCCAAAGAGTCTGTAAAGGGAATGGAATGCGACCCAACGTTGCAGGTAGCAGGAATTTGCCCCCGCGGAGAGGGACGAGGGATTAAAAAGGAAACTTAAAAACAGATGAACAGAACATGAATGAAGTCATTCGGAAAGAATGGGTTATTATAGCAAAACACATAAGGTTAGTGGAAGAGCATGCATTTAAATACAACTAATTATTTTTTAGACGGTGAGGGTGACAAGTGGAATTTTTGCTATCTATAATGTGCATGTAGGTACTTTATCACGTGTGATTACAAATTTTTCGGGTGAATAATCAAACTAGCATTTATGTAGAGGTGACATTAGTAGGAATGTGCGCGCACGGTTCGTGACCTAACAACCCCCGCGACACGCTCTTGCGGCGGCTTTGTGGCCTATTGTGTGGATGAAGATGTATGAAGTATGAATTTTTTAGAATATGCTGTATCATGTTAAGGAGAACTTAGAATAACCTATGAGTGTTATGGCTGTGTCTATCGAAAACTACATGTA